>NC_133649.1:98232546-98532546 GCF_009905375.1 Apium graveolens
CTTTTTCAGCACCTTTAAGTTTGTTGCTGCTGCTTCAATTAGATCTATACCATCTGCAATTGGTGGCTTGGAGACAGTAATTGAAGGTACAATTACTTTGTTGATTTGTACTTGAAGTTTCTCCCCCTCACTTGGTCCTTTCTCCCTCCCCCTTACTTGATTCTCTCTCCCCCTTTTTTTACATCAAGTTAGGCCTTGTGCTTTAGCTAGTTGCATTAGAAGGTTTGTCTGAGACTGTTAATTTTGAAGAATGGTGGCCACAGACTTTTCAATAACTTGAACTCTATCTTCCAACTTGGCCAGCTTCTTTTCAGAATCTGATTTTCTTCTCAGTCTCGGTAATAGATCCTGCATGGTACCATATGGCATAACTGAATCCAGCTTCTCAGAGTTGTAAGTCTTCAAGTCAGCTATATCCATTTTTAGTTCATCCACACTCAGATTCTGTCTTAATTGCTGGATCTTCATGAGATGTAGAGAGTCTAGGTGAGCTTGAAGAATAGCCTTAATACCAGCATCTGAAGTTTCCTGAAGGGCCTTTTGAATAGCCATAACTTGCTTAACCAAAGATACACCAAATTGTCCTGGTGTAGATTCCTTTGTCCATGCCCATTCAGGTAAATTTGAAATAGAACTTTGGCCTTCATCTCCCCTAAGTTCATGATTCCATCCAAAAAACAGAGTCATCATCATTAGAATTTACTTCAAATTCTTCAGATGGCTCACCAGCTTGAGAAGGCATCATATTGATAACAGCTTTATCTCTTTGAAGAGATTCTGAGGTGTGTACTAAGTTCAAAGTCTGTTCTGCCTCCACATTGCCCTGAGCAGCCAAGAGTAGATAGGCTGACACAGGGTGAGTAAAAGTGTCAGCATCCAAGGAAATGTTATCAATTACAGCTTTGTAATGTTGCTGAAATTGTCTTTCCTTTTGCTTTGCCTGGGAGCAACCCAGCATCTCACTCAATACACTCTCCTCTCTCAGTCCTAAGAGTGACTGTACAACCACTAAATCTTCTGCACTTGAAATAATTGAAGTTTGAAGTTGTGCAGAGATACTCGACGGATAAGTGATATCCGTCGAGTGAGTGGTAATGCTATCCGACGGATAACTGCTGTTAGGCTTATCCGTCGGGATACAATCACTACTCGACGGATGAGCAATATCATCGAGAGAGTAGAAATGAATGAGGTGGGAAGAGAAACTATTGTTGACTCTGTGTTGATTGAAGATATTTGGGGCACAGATGTCACAATAGAATCTGAAAGAATTGGCAAGTGAGCCAACAAATCATCTAAAAGATGATGCTCACTTGCACTAGATTTTGGCTTCCCCAACAGAGTTAAAGAAGGGGAATCAGGAATTGAAGTGTTTATCATATCCACTTCCAGAGAGTTTGTTGGTGAGTATGGTGTTTCAGATGCTTCTATTATTAGAGATTTTGGCTGTGACTCCACATTTATTGGAGCCACATCAAACTGAATTTGAGAGAGTGCAGGGACTGTGTCTTTAGCACCAGTTTGCACTGTGTGTGTTCCCTGTGCATCCCCAGAGGTTTTAGATTTCTTCTTTCTTGTGTAAGTTTGGGGTGCTTGTGTCCCTAACCCTTTTGGCCTGTGCTCTTGGCTGAGAGCTTTGTTCAATAACTGCATCCTTTTGGGAGGATGCAACTAGAAGTGAGCTTTTATCCTTTTTAAGCACTGCAGTTTGTTGGGAAACTGCAGTGTGGCTAGGCTGGGATTCACTCAACTCTCCAACCTTATTCTTGGGGTTTCTTTGATGTTCACCCCTTCCCTCACCTAACTTACCCTCCTTCACACTCCCCTCTTTGCTTTGGTGGATTTTTCAACTGGTACCTTTTGAGAGATACCAGAGGGGGTTTTCTTTGATTTGGATTTAGAAATTGTAGTAGTTTTGGCAGCTTTGGTAGGCAACTGTTTGGTCATTGTCACAGTTGCCATAGCTACTCCTGAACTCAAAGAAATTGAGGTTGGAATAGTTGTAGGGATGGATGAACTTACCTCACTTACCTGAGGTGCCTGCATTACAGGAAAATAGAACATTGGCACATCCCTGTGATGGTTGGCTCTGTTCAAATCTGCAATGAGTCTTCTCTCTTGAACCCAACAAGCCAGTTTGTTGTTTGGGTTCTCAAGCACAATCTCTTGACATAGATGGTTAGCCAATAACATGAAAAATCTAGCATAATACACATTCTTTCCTCTTTTAGCTAACTCACCTAGTTTAAAACCTAACTCAATCAAGACAAGGTCACTGATTATAAAATTTATCTGTAACTAGCATGTATAGCATGTTAAGCATGGAAATGTTCACAGAATCAAAATTACTGACTTTTCCAGAGAAAACCTTAGTAACACATCACACATGAAACTCCACTCCTTCCTAAGACCCATTCTTCTAATATCACTCAGTTTAGAAGTAGAAGTGCATAATGCATGGAATTAAGCATATTGATAATATCAGTGTCAGTGTGGTGAAGTCACATTATTATCAGGAATTTTGAAACATGCTTTTATCACATCACTATTGATACAGAATTCATTACCTTTGATGGTTAGAGTGATGGTCTTGTCAGTAGAGTTGTAGATTGCAGTGGTCCACATCTCTTCAACAACTTCACAGAAGATTGTGGGTGATTCCAGCATGGCGTAATTTAGCTTGCAGTTCTTCACAAAGTCCATCATCTTGTGATAGTCCTCTGATTGCTGAATACCCTTATTGACCAAAGCAGTGAAGTTGTTCTTCTCATAAATGAACCCAGTTTGAGACATAATCTTTACTACAGGTGCCATTGTTAGAGAGTGAAAGCTTGAAGAGAAAGAGAATATTTGCTTGAGAGAGAATGAAATAAAAGCAGTTGAATTTGAGAATGATAAAAGAAAACAATTGGAATGAAATAAGCTTTTATACTATCTCAAAAATAACTGATAAAAATAATAAAGAAAGTAAATTAACCAATAGAAATTGCCTAAAATAGCCGTTTAAAAGTAAACTGTAAAAATTCCACCCATTATCCGTCGTGTAATGCTTACAAACTGTAAGTATACTCGATGGATAATGTTCAGGGAATTAACGGCTGAGATTTAGACAATTCGACGGATGAGGATAAACTGATATCCGTCGAGTCATAAAGTATTCCAGAAAAATAATTGACTTTTATTAGCAAGTAGTATATCGACGGATGACTAAACTCGATGGATAAGGTCATCCGTCGAGATGCAAATTTTGACTTAGCCAAAATTTCATCCAAGACTTAAAAATCAACTAAATTTCTGGCTACATTACAACTTGCAAAATAACTCAGATAAATTTAAGAGTAATTAAGCATACCTAACTCACTTACCAACCTTGAAAAGGTGGATTCATCCAGTGGCTTGGTAAAGATATCTGCAAGTTGCTTCTCACTTGGAACAAAATGTAATTCCACAGTACCATTCATCACATGTTCCCTTATGAAATGGTACTTGATGTCTATGTGCTTTGTCCTTGAATGTTGCACTGGATTTTCAGTGATGGCAATTGCACTTGTGTTATCACAGAAAATAGGAATCCTCTCAACTTGCAAACCATAGTCTAGCAATTGATTTTTCATCCATAAAATCTGTGCACAGCAACTGCCAGCAGCAATATATTCAGCTTCAGCTGTAGAAGTAGAAACTGAATTTTGCTTTTTACTGAACCAGGACACAAGCTTGTTTCCTAGAAATTGACAGGTTCCTGTTGTGCTCTTTCTGTCAATTCTACAACCTGCATAATCTGCATCTGAATAACCAGTTAGATCAAAACCAGAATCTCTAGGGTACCAAATGCCAAGTTTTGGTGTTCCCTTGAGATATCTGAAAATTCTTATTAATAGCTATCAAGTGAGATTCTCTAGGATCAGCCTGAAATCTAGCACACAAACATGTAGCAAACATTATATCTGGCCTACTAGCTGTTAAGTACAGAAGTGAGCCAACCATGCCTCTATAACTTGAAATATCCACAGACTTTTCAGTAGTGTTTAATTCAAGCTTAGTTGCAGTGGCCATGGGAGTTTTTGCAGATGTGCAATCCATTAGATCAAACTTCTTTAAAAGATCAAAAATATTTAGTTTGACTAATGAATATTCCATCACTAACTTGCTTAACTTGTAAACCAAGAAAGTAAGTTAGTTCTCCCATCATACTCATTTCATACTTACTTTGCATCAATTTGGCAAACTTTTTGCAAAGTTTCTCATCTGTAGAGCCAAAAATAATATCATCTACATAAATTTGAACAAGTATGCTAGAGCCATTAACATTTCTGAAAAATAAAGTTTTATCTACAGTACCTCTTGTGAAGTGATTTTCCAAAAGGAACTTTGATAAAGTGTCATACCAGGCTCTAGGTGCTTGCTTCAGTCCATAAAGTGCTTTCAGAAGATAATAGACATATTCTGGAAAATTTGGATCTTCAAAACCAGGAGGTTGACTCATATACTTCTTCCTCCAAATCTCCATTCAGAAAGGCACTTTTGACATCCATTTGATAGACCTTGAAATTGGCATGGGCTGCATAGGCTAAGAAGATTCTGATGGCTTCAAGTCTTGCAACAGGAGCAAAAGTTTCATCAAAATCTATTCCTTCTTGCTGACAATAACCCTTAGCAACCAATCTAGCTTTATTCCTGATTACTATGCCATTTTCATCCATCTTGTTTCTGAATACCCACTTGGTGTCTATTGGATTCTTTCCTTTAGGCTTGGGTACCAGCTTCCATACTTTATTCCTTTCAAATTGGTTTAGCTCCTCCTGCATAGCTAAAATCCAATCAGGATCTAACAAAGCTTCTTCTACCTTCTTTGGTTCTTCCTTTGATAGAAAGCTGTGTATAGACATTCTTCCTGAGTTGCTCTTCTTGTTTGAACTCTAGAAGAACATCACCAATGATAAGCTCAAAGGGGTGATCTTTTGTCCATTTCCTTTGCTGAGGTAGATTAGCTCTAGATGAAGAGGCCTCATGATTGTCTTGATGTGTGATTGAGTTTTGATTGCTAGAAACTCCCCCTGAGTTTGTGGATCTTTGATTTGAGAAAGGAGAATTTTCTGTAGGTGATCTGTCTTGACCTCCCTCCTTTTGATAACCCGACGGATGGTGAATTTTGAGTACCGACGGATGAGGCAGGTTATCTTCCGACGGATAACACAGATTGCCTTCCGACGGATGAAGCATTATGCAACTCGACAGATGTTGAGTTTTGAGCTTCATTGGTGGTAGATTTATCTGCATTATCCTTAAACACTGTTTCTTGATCACTCTCATCATCACTTCATCACTAACCATCTCACCATTGTCGAATTTGAGGCTCTCATGGTAATCTCCATCTTCCAGTCCTTCAATCTTTTTATCATCAAACACAACATGTATAGATTCCACAACAATGTTGGTTCTTAGATTGTAGACTCTATATGCTTTACCAACAGCATATCCAACAAAAATTCCTTCATCTGCTTTAGCATCAAACTTCCCATTTTGATCAGTTTGATTTCTCAGGATATAGCATTTGCAGCCAAAGACATGAAGAAAGTTTAGAGTTGGCTTCTTGTTCTTGAACAATTGATAGGGAGTCATGCATCTTGCTTGATTAATCAGAGAAATGTTCTGAGTGTAGCATGCAGTATTTACAGCTTCAGCCCAGAAATATGTTGGTAGTTTAGATTCTTCAAGCATTGTCCTTGCAGCTTCAATAAGTGATCTGTTCTTCCTTTCCACTACTCCATTCTGTTGTGGAGTCCTTGCTGCTGAAAACTCATGCAATCCCATTTTCTTCACAAAATGCTCTCATGACAGTTCTTGAACTCAGTTCCATTGTCACTCCTGATTCTTCTAACTTTGAAATCAGGATGATTGTTACTTGCCTTATGTGATTGATGATGATTTCACTAGCCTCATCTTTAGACTTTAGAAATATGTCCAAGAGAACTTTGAGAAATCATCTACAATTACTAGGCAAAATCTTTTCCTTGAATTGACAATACATTGACTGGTCCAAACAAATCCATGTGAAGCAGTTGCAAAGGCTCTTCAATTGCTGAATCAAGTTTCTTCCTGAATGATGCTTTAATCTGCTTCCCTTTTTGGCAGGCATCACACAGTCCATCCTTTGTAAACTCCACTAGAGGAATGCCTCTTACTAGTTCTTTCTTTACCAGCTCATTCATGGTCTTGAAGTTTAAATGGATAGCTTCTTGTGCCATAGCCAACTTTCATCTTGACTTGCTTTACTGAGAAGACAAGTTACAGATTCTGCTTTAGTTGAGTTGAAATCAGCTAGGTACACATTTCCTCTTCTCACACCAGTGAGAACCACTTTGTTGCTTTGATTATTAGTCACAACACAGGCTTCTTTGTTGAAGGTTACTGAATTGCCTTTGTCACAAAGCTGGCTGGTACTCAACAAATTGTGTTTGAGACCATCCGCTAAGGCAACCTCCTCAATGATGACATTGTCCTTTGAAATCAAGCCATATCCCACAGTATAACCCTTGCTGTCATCTCCAAAAGTAATACTTGGGCCAGCTCTCTCCTTAAACTCTGTGAGCAGGGTAGAATCACCAGTCATGTGTCTTGAACAACCACTATCCAAGTACCAAAGATTCCTTCTGTTTCCCTGCACACATCAAAATGAAATCAAGTTGATTTTGGTACCCAAGTTTCCTTGGGTCCTGCCTTGTTAGCTTTCCTCTTTTGTTTCTTAGGTCTTAACTCATTTGACTTAGGAATTTCAGATTCTTCCTTAGTCATTTGGGTTGGGCCTTTGAAACCATTTAATGCAACAGAATTATCATGCATATTATGGCTACAGGAAATGGCATGCTTGGTGTAAACATGTTATTCGAGTAAGGCATGCTAAATGGCATTTGAGGCATACTGTATGCAGCATAATATGGATTAGGTGCAAATGGCATATTAGCAAACTGTGCATTCATGTTCTGTGTAGGCATAGCATTAACAGGCATGGGAGGCATGGCATTCATGTTAGGAAATTGAGACTGAACAGACATGGGAGTAGGCATGGCAGATTTGCAATTAACAGACAAATGATTTACACTACCACACTTGACACAGATTTTTCTAGGAGCATATTTATCAGGTGTGTAGTTATTGTGTTTGTTAATCCCTACTTTACCATTCCTATTGTTTTTCCTTTTAGTCTCTGTTTTTACCTCAATTTTCTCAAGTCTGTCACTTAACTGTTTGACAGTCATGTGACCAACATTAGCCTTTTTCCCTTTCTTAACTTGACTTGACTCTCCTGAAACAAAGTTCTTGGAAACAGACCCATACTTCTCATTTAGCTTGATTAGTTTGGCTTTGCTAATGGGCTTGCTCACAGCCGACGGATGAGGATTTTCATCTTTCGACGGATAACACTTTTTGTTATCCGACGGATAGTCCTCATCATCCGTCGAGTCTACATCTGTCAACAAACCATCTACCAAATTAGGTTCTAGTTTCTCTTTATTCTTTTTCCAGGCTTCATCACAAAAGACTCAATTCCTTGAACTTTGGTGATTTGAGCATGGACATCCCTGGATGTTTTCCATGCTTTAATCACCTCTTGTTCATGCTCGAGCTGCTTCTTTAAAATATCTTCCTTTTTCAAGGACTCAGTTAATTCCTCCTTGGCAATCTTACACTCAATCTTAGTTTCTCAAAATCAAAACTGAGACTCAAGCACATTATTCCTCTCACTTAAAAACAAGTTGTTTCTTTGATTTTAGCATTTCTTTAGTAAGAGACTTAAGTGTAACACGCAAATGATATAATTCTGTAGACCTGTCATGTATGTCATCATACACTCAACTTTAGATAAATGTGCAAGGTTGTAGTGATTACCTGATTGCTTGAGGAACTTGTCTCTGTTTCATCAGACTTGGACCATTAGGCTAGATTGACATAGCTGACATCTTCATCTTCATCCAACCATATCTCTGCCCAGTCATTCTCTTGTGTAATAAAAGCCCTTTCCTTTTGTTTGAGTAGATCAAAGTATTTTTGCTTATAATCCACAGGCTCAAACCTTGTCTTACTGGAATCTGACTTTCAACACTCATTTGCAAAATGCCCTGCCAAGCCACATTTGAAACATTTGAATTTTGACTTATCCACCATGTTTCTATTGGGCTTGGGCTGCGTCCAAAGTTCTTCTTGAACTTAAGCTTGGCAAATTCTCCTGGAAAGAAATGCTAGGTGCTCATCAATGTCCTCTATGTCATCTTGGCTCAATGAATCTTCACTTTCTACTGCAGCCCTTGCCCTTATTTTCACAGACCTTAGAAGTTGACTCAACAGCTTCCATCTCCACTTCCTTCTCCTTTTCCAATCAGCACTAGTGCAACGGATCCTCCTTTCTTCTCTCCTCTCCCCATCCTTTCATCCTGCTCTATCTCAAGCTCATAGGTCTTCAGGATGCCATACAGTCTCTCCAAAGTAAACTCTTTATAATCTTGTGAGTTTCGTAAGGAGACTATCATTGGTTTCCATTCCTTTGGAAGAGATCTAAGGAATTTCAGATTAGAGTCTTTAGTCTGATAGACCTTCCATGCAACTTAAGAGCATTTAGTAGTTTTTTGGAACCTACTAAAATGTCAGTAAGTGACTCACTTTCCCTCATTGTGAAAATGCTCATATTGCTGAATCAAGAGCTGCATTTTATTTTCTCTAACTTGCTCAGTGCCATCACAGATTATCTGTATAGTATCCCAGACTTCCTTGGTAGTTTTTGCAGTTTATAATGTTGTCAAACATGTCTGCATCAACTCCATTGAACAGAATATTCATGGCCTTTTTATCCTTCCTAACTTGTTCAATGTCAGGATCAGACCATTCATGCCTTGGTTTGGGAACAGATGGCTCGTTTCCTGTTGCAGCTCTCATTGGAACATGAGGACCTCTTCTATTCAATCCACATAGGCCTCATCTTGAGAAAACATATGAAGATGCATCTTACCTTCCAATGATGGTAATTATCTTTATCAAGTAAAGGAATCTTGACCTCCAACGTCTTTCTTGTTCATCCTGGCTGAATTGTTTTGATCTTTAAACTCTTTATAGATTAAGAGCTTGCTCTGATACACAATGTTTAGTCCCTTAACAATATAGCAAGAATTATAGAAGGGGGGGTTGAATGGGAATTCTTGAACCTTTTTCTCGAAATAAAAATGTTCAACTCGAATATAGATATAAGTGTTTTGATTAGCACAATGCGGAATTGAAACTTAATTGAATCAAAACATAAGTAATTAAAAACAAGAGTCTTTAAAAACTTTCTGGTGGATTTGAAACAATTCCACCAGAGATATATATTATATATCGAGAGGACTCTGTTGTGCAAGAATGCTCACAGCTGCTTACAAATTGAACTGCTGAGAATACATGGAAATGTTAATGATTCTGCTTACAAAGATTTCTTTGTTTTTGTTTCTCAACTTCTTGTTTTTTTATTTTCTACGTTCTTGGTTTATATATTACCAAGATTACAAAGTCAAAAGACTGAATAAATATACAAACTATCAGTCTTAAACTTTGTTGCTTTTCGTCTTCTATTACCCAGTTAATGGGCTTCCACAGTAGATTTGTATACATCTCGACGGCTGTGCTCAGCTTTTCACTGTTCAAACTGCTGTTTTAATTCTTTAAATGATCATCCGTTGGATTCTATGAACATCTGTTGGATATATGATCATCCGTCGACTTTCTGAACATCCGTTGATGGCTTCATTGATCATCCGTCGACTGCTATTTAAACATCCGTTGATATTCATTTGATCATCCGTCGATGGCTTTGTTAATCATCCGTTGGTAGCTATTTTGGCACTTGACTTGATTTCACTTATGCAGAATTACAAGACATCATCTATATACAATTAATCAACCTACTCTGCATATCTAGTTAAAGTCAACATGACTTATAGGCTACTACAGAATCTATACAAAGATGTATACAGAACTGTGCTACAGACTATTATTACATAAGCTACTCACTCGATGGATAATTAGTTAACATCCGTCGGGACTATAATGAGTTATCCGTTGGGACTATCATTCTTATCTGTCGAGTGCTACATTATTTCACTAAGTAAAATCTACTTAGATGTTTTGTTTATGAAATCATCAACTACACAACATATGCACAACAATATCTTACCAATAATGTGAAATTTTTGATATCTTATATTAATATAAATTAATGTGTTTGAGGTATTTATAGGATCAAGTCAATTGATTATTTGTATTAAAATTACTAACTTCACTTATAGCGCAATAGTGTTTTGGGATTTGTCCTGATTTTAAAAATATTTGAAATTTGATATGAGATCTCACGAGATTTGTTAAAACTACGATGATATATTAAATCTATTTATTTTTCATTTTTCACTTTAAAAAAACTAGCATTTTAAAAAGAATTTTTTTAGATAAACAATATTTATTGATCAAGATAATATTATACAAATATTTTGAATTATTTTAATATTTAAATTATTTTTAATATTTTAAATTATTCAAATAAAAGTTATATCTATACTATATTGTAGTATTTGATTCAATACATTTTATACTATTTAAAAAATATATATTGTTCAATAATTTGAAAGAATTAACCAGTTCAACTAATATTTATAAAACTTTATCGAATTGAAAAATATTTAATTTTAGGAAAATAGCATACAATATTATCAAATTATTATATGAAGAAATATTAGAGTTGTAATGAAAGAAACTTAAAAATAATTTAAATAACATTATAATTTCAATTTTTCCTTCAAATTCTTGAAAAAAAATCATGAACATCAATAATAAGTCTTACAATATATAATTTATATTTATGTTACATGATTGATACTCGATCGCGTAAAAAATATATATGGATTATTTGTCAGTGATAATGTGAATAACATATATAAATTATTGCAATTTATTTATTACGTAATTTTAATTTTTGAATAATTATAAATACATGTTATTTAAGTAATCAATTGCCTCACTGGATATTAATAATGATTATACATGAACATAAATCAGATATTTAGCATATAAATAATTGAAACCATCGTAATTTTCTAAGAAATGTAACATACGATAATTCACATGCTAACATAGACACGTATAACTTAATCTTATTTTGTTAAGAGTAGTGTAAAAACTAACATTTTTCCAAACATACATACGTTAAATTTCAAAAACTAACATTTTTCATTAAAATCGATTTGTATATTAACAGTAGTGTAATTTTATATTTTTTTATATTATGATTGCAAGTAATTCTGAATTCAGTTATTTTTTTTTTTTTAAATTGAGTAAGTTAACTGTAAGTTAGTAGAGAACTCAGTAATAATATAGACCAATTATATAGTTTATTTAAATGAAATTCAAAATTTTTGGTCAACTCTCTATTCAACATATATGTTAATTTTAACTTTTTCTTTGTAAACATATCAACGACATTCTACATATTAAGTTTATTTGTTTCATTTTAAACGTACCTTGACTACCCTGTTTATATTCATTCATAAAATACAATTATACAACACAAACAAGAATACATATATTTTTCTTAATAAACTATATTGGAAACGTTGTGTAATTTAGTAATGTCTTGTATGAAAATGATATACAGATAAATACGTTAGACATTATACAACATTTACAAATAAGAATATAACTAAAAATATTATGGTTTCAAAAAAACTAAAAACATTATAATTGCATACATAAAAAAACTCTAGAAAATGACCCGTGCCTCGCACGAGTTATTATGCTAGTCTATATATAATAGGAGAACAAGGGTATAATTTCATGAGATTAAAAAGTCTCATTGAAAAGACTAAATTACCCCTGTTTTTAATATTAATATAAAAGATGTGATTTGTGGGAATCGAACTCAAGTTATTTCATTCATATACAACCTCTTACCACTACACCATATTATCACATGTGCTTTTTATCATACACATAATATATAAGTGTGCTAAATGAATATTTTATTTGACTTTAAAGATACTTACTTGAATTCCGCAAAAAAAAGGATAATTAATTGAATATTTGTACAGTTAATTTTAAAAATTGAATTACAAATATAAAATTAGGCATAGTACATAAATGGATTATTATCTTATTTATTAATTATTTTTTAGTTTGAAAATATATCTCATATATTTTTAACATATTTTTTATTATAAAAGTAATTAAAATGTACATATATAATTTTTTTTTAAATATTGAAAATAGAATCTCTTATATGTAAATAATCTATATTGGTATTACATATTTAGATAATTTCGAATTATAATGAGTCAATGCATTTTAAAACTTGGCTCATTGTTAAAAAAATACTCGAAATTTGACTACATGACCTGACCGAAAAACATCGTCACATTCTACGTTTAGTAAATTTAAATTAAAAGCTCGGCGAGAATATCTTACTAATAATGTGAAATTTTTTAATATCTTATATTAATATAAATTAATGTGTTTGAGATCTTTATATGATCAAGTCAATTGATTATTTATATTAAAATTACTAACTTCACTCGTAATGCATTATTATTTTTGGGATTTATCCCAATTTCAAGAATATTTGAAATTTGAAATGAGATCTCACTAGATTTGTTAAAACTACGATGATATATTAAATCGATTTATTTTTCATTTTTCACTTTTAAAAAACTAACTTTTTAAAAAGAATTCTTTTAGATCAACAATATTCATTGATCAAGATAATATTGCACAAATATTTTAAATTATTTTGATATTTTGAATTATTCAAATAAAAGTTATATCTATACTATATTGTAGCATTTGATTCAATGCATTTTATAATATTTAAGGAAAAAAAACATATTTGGTTCAATAATTTGAAGGAATTAGCCAGTTCAAGTCATATTTATAAAACTTTATCGAACTAAAAATTTTTAAGTTTAGAAGAATAGTATAAAATGTTATCAAATTATTATATGAAGAAATATTAGAGTCGTAATGAAAGAAACTTAAAAAGGGTTTAAATAACGATATAAATATAATTTTTCTTTCGAATTCTTGAAAAAATCATGAATATCAATAATAAGTCTTAAAAATATATAATTCATTTTTATGTTACAACCATGATTGATACCCGGTTGCGTAAAAAATAGATATGGATTATTTTCAGTGATAATATGAATACCTTATATAAATTATAGCAATTTATTTATTACATAATTTTAATTTTTGAAGAATTATAAATGCATGTTATTTAAGTAATCAATTATCTCACTAGATGTTAATAATGATTATACATGTACATAAATAAGATATTAGCATATAAATAATTAAAACCATCATAATTTACTAAAAGATGTAACATATAATAATTTACATGCTAACACACACACACATACATATAACTTAATCTTACTTTGTTAACAGTAGTGTAAATAAAAAACTAACATTTTTCCATACATACATACGTTGAATTTCAAAAATTAATATTTTCATTAAAATCAACTTCAATATTAACAATAATGTAAATTTTACATTATTGTATATTATCATTGCAAGTCGTTCTGACTTCAGTTTGCATTTTTTATCTTTCTAAATTGAGTAAGTTAATTGTAAGTTAGTAGTGAACTCAGTAATAATATAGAGCAGTACATATAGTTTATTTAAATAAAATTCAAGATTTTGGTCAACTATGTATTCAACATATATGTTAATTTGTAGCTTTTTATTTGTAAACATACTAACGGCATACTACAGATTAAGTTTAATCTTTTCGTTTTAAACGTACACTTACTACCCTGTTTATATTCATTCATTAAATATAAAATAACGGGTAAGAAAAATATAATATAATAATAGTTGAGGGGATATTCACTCCTAAAAGTGAGAAAGCATTCGAAGCTCCTAATGTTATAGAGGGGGACAGGGAGCTTGTTAGAGAGAAATTTTATCTCCATTTATTTTGAGTTAAGAGCCTATATAAGGATATTGTTGGAGTTGCTATACAAATATTATAACTGCATGATGAATAAAAAATTCTAGAAAATGACCCGTGCCTTGCACGGGTTATTATGCTAGTTTACCATTAAGGAACAACATTCTCGTATCTGGGTGGGAAGCCACACACCGCAAAAACAATAACACGAGTAATCAACTGGTGTAGAACTGTAGATAAATCTATGAATAATTATAATATAACTGAAATGCATAGTATCAAGGCATCTCTTAACACTACTGCAAATTAGTGTTGCACTTGCTAAATGTTTTGCTATAAATTTGTCACAAAAAGAAAAAGAAAATTACTTGGAGAAGCGCTAGTGCATTCCAGACTCTGTTTGATTGTACTGGCGTCAAATTTGGTGGTGACAAGACAGGGTAAATTGAAACAAATTCCTGCAAATACAAAAAAAAAATGCACACAATTCCTAATTATAAATCTTTGTTTATGAAACTAATTTAACTCAGGTTCCCACTAATTTCAATTATTACAATATGACAAAAATATGGAACAAATAGTGGATATCATGTTTAGTGACTTGCACATACACAGGTAGACCGCCTATATCATAATAAAGAATTTTTATAAATGAATTCTACTGTAGGTATAAAATAAAGATAAATCAATTCTAAAAACTTACATGAAACATAAACCACCGCCTCCAGGAATCCAACAGACAGGCTCTAGCTTTAATAGATCACAAAAATATCAAAATTCAATACTAAGATACTGATTGTCCCCCTTATAAGCAGAAACGCTTCCTTAAAAATTAAATCTCGATTAAAAACCCGAAAATAATCATAGATTCCTCTGCAAATAAAAGTAATCTTTAATCTTTGCCAACACAAACGTTCATAAAGGAAAGTAACAAACAATTCGGACTCATGTATGCATCTTCAGGAGAATCTTCATAAAACTAAAATCAAATAATTGAAAAAGTAAGAAAATAATAAAACAGAAATATTAATTCAATTAACAACAAATTGATATCGCATAAAACACAAAAGACATCAATTGAATTAAAACAAATAATAAAAACGATGTGAGATCCAGCACGAGCTGCTCAACTGATTGCATTATCTGATCTTTATTTACCGGAGCTCCGACTACCGACGACGAAGAACCTGGCCCACCGAATGTACCTAAGTTCTCAAAATCTTGCAAATTCTTCTGCAAATCGCAATACATATATTAAACGGAGCATCATAAGGCATTAATTATAACAACATAACCATTAAATTTTCATAATAGAATCAAATAATGATAAGAAGCAAAGAACCCTCAACAATAATTACTAAAAAGAAATCGAAATTCCACTTAATTGCGAGGCTCTTTGTCATTGCAACTTAAATGTAAATAACTCAAAAATTTCCTCAAAAAACATCAGCAATATTACTACAACTATCAAAATCCAGCAGTACAATTCTTCAAACTATAACAAAAATAAGAAGAACCATTCAAAAGCACAACAATTACTGAGTCAATACCTGAAACAACTGAGCTGACTCGGTGTGTTGTTCTTGGGGTTTAGCCGAGTTGGAATCAAAAGCCCGTGCCATTCCCCTTATACAATACGCCAGAAACACAACAACAATTATCCTACAAAAATTAAATCAAAATAGTTAGTAACTTAAAAATCATACTGTGCTCATTATATTAAATAAGGGTTTCAATTTTAGAAAAATCCCTAATTTTAAAAATTAGGGTTTTAATTGAAAAAAAAACCCCAATCTAAAAAACTATGGTTTGCAAGCTTGGCTTTGAGGATGAGAATACGATAGCAAAGATAGCTGAAGACCAATAAATGGAAGTTCGGGAGAGATAGAGAGATTAGAGAGGGATGAGAGGGAGAGTCTGAGAGGGGGAATTTTTCGGAGTGAAAGATGAAAGACGGGGAATATAAAAAAATTTGGTAAAGAGGGAATATTTTGGCTAGGGGGGGAAGAATTGGTGTAATAACCCCAATTTTTGGGAATTTTTAAAACCCTTATGAATAGTGTTTTTGCTGAATGAGAAAACTTTTCATGCCACACTATGTAGGGGTTCTGTTATGGATATTCTGAGATTTTATTAGTACTCTATATGGTATATAAGTGTATGTAAAGATCGTCAGAATCCAATTCCGAACACTTTGATTTTTCCCGAAAATCTACCAAATACAGAAAGAATTGAGTATAAGGTAACAGAATAAAAAAGTATTTAAATTCAAGGATTATAAGAGAGGATCATGAAAGGAATATAATGTATTGAGAAAGGTTAAAGAAACCTAAGTAATAAGATCCCGGGTATGATCCCTCAAACGATAAACGAAAACGAAAGTTAAGCGAACCGTATAACAGATCAGCGGTCATTAGGCAAACAATTAGGAGTTAATCAAGGAGGTTAGGGATGATGATGTCATCAAACCAACAAGGTGTGGACAAGTGGAAGCATTATGACATGTGCAAGATGACATAAGCATGACAAGGGGTTTTGTTTTGTTGGTTGATTTTGGGCCATGTAAAATTTACCATGGTAAAAAGCTAAAACATTTTTCAAGGCTAAAAAGGAGAAGCAACCAAGCAAATATCATAAAACACAAAAATTAGAAGTTGACTTTCCCATTTCAAGAAGAAAGCTCTCGGCTAAAACAAACCCAACAACTTCAAACTGCCATATCTCCTTCAATACTCACTCAAATATTGTGTTCTATAGCTCGTTGGAAAGGTATTGAGATGTCCTACAACTCTTGTTCACAAGTCTCTTCCAAATAAGCATGGTAAGACCCTCATTTTTACAGTTCTTTAAATAGGACTTTTAGAAACTTCAAAGCCTAACTTTGTGTTCTTGATTTCTTTGGAAAGATCAAGCTTGTAGGAGGCTCCCTAAGGCTTCTTAGCAATTTAACACCTCCCAAGGAAGGTATAAATCTTCACACCCTTTAGTAATAAGTTTGAATGTTGAAGTTTGGAGATGGTTTGGATGGATGAGTAGTAATTTGAATGATGAGTAGTAATTTGAATGATAAGCATGATTCGAGCTTAATTGTTAAGTAGTTTATTTGAATTTGGAGATGTTATAATATATGATTGGATTGAGATCCTTGAGCTTATTATGACTGAAATCAGTAGCATTGATGTGTATCTTGAGTTGTTGTTGATTGGTAGTTGGATTGATATGATTTGGAATGGTAAAAATTTGGGAAATCGCGTAAACATAGCCGTCATAATGTCCAATTTACTTTAGACTGCTTTTATTCATAACATTAGGAACCGAGAACTCCCTGCTAGATTTTGACCATTGCCATTTTTAGATAGTTCATATTACGAGCTTCGTTTTGATATGTAGTTCGTTTGATTCCGATGTACGGTTTAGGAGAAACGACCGTTTTAAGTAACGGCGTTTCGCGACCGAACCATTACCCCTCGCCTTACTTTGAAACCTTGGTTAAGGATCTTAAAGGGTTAATTAGTGTATGAAACAATTATTTTAAGTGTGTTAGGCAGTTGGTAAGACACTCGCGAAGGAATCGCCTTAAAACTCGTAATGGTTAAATTATTAAAAATGGTGGAGCCGAGGGTACTCGAGTGACTTAAGAGAATCAGTAAGCGCAAAGCAAGCGTTAGAGTCTAAGTTGGTTAAAGTATAGATTTACAAGTGACTTTGGTTTAATTCCAACTTACTTGTTGTTTATAGGTTACCAGACTCGTCCCGATCCATTTGTAACCCCCAGTCGCTCAGGCAAGTTTTCTACCCGTTATACTGTTGTTGTGATGTATATGTGTATATGCATGATCTTATGATAAATGCATATTTGTTATTAGCAAATTCTTGCGATATATTGTAGCATGTGATATGGTATATATGCATGCCTGTTTCGTATTCTTGATTTATATATTTGTTGGTTCAAATGCTTATTCGTTGCATAATACCTATGCTAGAGATAATTGGTATTTGCGTATACCCTTAGTATAGGGGATCAAAATGTGAACTTTTTCTAAAACCGGGAGGCGAGACTCCCGAGTATAATATATATTTATATATATATATATATTGATATAGTTTTTAAAACTATTAATCGAATAAGGTTTATTCGATAACTTTATTTTATTTAATGAATATTATTACGAATATTCATTCGAGGGCTTATGACTCCTTTATTTTATTTAATGAATATTATTTTGAATATTCATTCGAGGGCTTATGACTTCTTTATTTTATTAAATGAATATTATTTTGAATATTCATTCGAGGACTTATGACTCCTTTTATTTTATTATTTGAATATTATTTGAATATTCATTCGAGTGCTTATGACTCCTTTATATTATTTATTGAATATTATTTGAATATTCATTCGAGGGCTTATGACTCCGTTTATATTATTTAATGAATATTATTTGAATATTCATTTGAGGATCTATGACTCCGATTATTTGCTGAGATATATTCTTTATTTTATTAAAGAATAAGGTGTCGATAATCAAACTTATCTTTGATTATTCAAATAAAGATAGTACTTTCGTATAAGTATATCTTTGGTTATTTAATACTCATTTCAAGTATAAGTTTTAAAACTTCTACTTCAATTATTTTTATAAAGATTATTCTTTATGGGAATTTTATTTAAATAATAATATTTTCTAATATATTGTGACTGATTTATTTCATTAAATCAGCATTACTCCAAACACTCTTTAAAGTGTTTTCGAGTCTTCAAAATGATTTTTAAAAGTTAGAGCGGATCCCAAAACTCATTTTTATATTTAAGATCTTCCTTTTAAAGGGGATTTAAATACTCGTTCAAAACTTGAGGGATCCGGCTCAGTGGTGTATTTTACATTCGCAACGAGGTTGCTGTTTTGAGAAAAAATCTTGATTACTTGCCCATCGTTCGGGAAGTAAGTTCATCTATTTGAGTTGGCATAAGCAACATGGGCTCAGTGGGCGTCCATGAAAGTGTAAGTGGCTCAGTGGGAGTCCATCAAATGCGTAAGTGGCTGAGTGGCAGTCCAGCATAAGGTCCTATTGCGGCCAGGGTGATGACCAGTGGGGAATTCGTCCATCTACTAGTAGAAAAGGTTACTTATTGGTATCTTTGCCTGATCAGCAAGATATCAGGTTTATGCCAAGGTTTTCTCCTTTCCAAATTTATTGGATATTGCAACTCTGTTTATAATTTTCATAACAGAGGTTTTCAAGGAGTGTATGAAATGTATATATATAGGTGTATATATATATCGGGATTTAATGAAGTATCTCGTAACTTCATTATTTATAATGATATTCAAAGATTGAATCTATTAAATCTTGTCTTGTAGTCTCATCTATGTGATGAACTTTTGAACTGATTATAACTTGAACGGTGGTAGTTCAAGTAATATTTGGAAAAGATATAAGTATATTGGGGTATCTTGTAACTTCATATTTTCAACTTATATCTAGTTAATGATTATCTTATGCATATCAAAGATTTTCAGAAAAACGTTGAGACTAAGGGTAGATATATGAGATCACCTTGCGACGATATTTTTATACAGTTATAAACTGGAACTCTGTGTATATTATGCATGGAAGAGGACTTCCAAGATTTTGAAAAGTATATATGTATATATACTGAATATTTTGCGACTTCATCGCATTAAGATATCAAACTTGGTTCATTTCTTTTGACCAAGACTTTCATGAGTACTATGAGAAGGCTCATATATTGTTAATCATTATACATATTATTTTGGTGGGCTTGCTGCTCACCCTTGCTTTCTTCTTTCATCACACAACAACAGATAGAAAAGATGAACAGGACCAAGCTCCCGATTCGCAAGCGGTTAGAAAACGTTTTGCGGTCTTCTGAAAGCGTTGATGTCGCCGTAGCTGAGGTAGGAGCTACCAATAGGCTAGGTTTTCAACTATTGATGAACCAGACTTATATATAATATGAATTGTAATAATGGCAAGGAATATGTGAATTTATTCAGAACCTTTTTAAGGTGTAACGGTTTATAATTGTGGAATATAAGGACTTGTGTTATTTTTGAGTGTTCATCTCTGAGACTATAACGTGTGGTGTGTGTGTTTATTGTGGGGTCATAGTACAGAGTAGTTGATTATTTATTAAGATTGGGTGTTATTAAGGGAAATGGAACTCGTGACAACCCGGATCCCCGACCCCGGATTTGGGGGTGTTACAGAAGTGGTATCAGAGCTAAGCGTTATAAACCTCAGAGATGATGTGACATTAAAATAATAACTAAGATAATAAGAACTCTTGTCAAGTTCATAGTCGGGCTACCTAACGTAGTACTGACAGTTAAAACCCTTATGGGAACCCTTATAAATATCGTGATAGAAGCGTAGTTCGTTATCGTATATGGTAGCGGGACTCCGAACCCTGAGGTTGAGGAGTAACAGCGCGATGATGTTTTATTACTAATTGGAGATCGGATTGTGGATCCGATAGAGCGTCCTAATGCAGGACCGGATGATGTTGATATTGAGGATGTAGCGGTTGAGGATGTTGTCCTAGAAGGGATTGTTGCTGAGAAGGATCCCGTGAAGGATCCTGACAAGAATGAATAAAGGACCACTGAGGAATTCATGACCATGGTTAGGTCAACTCCCAGAGGTAGGAATTGGTCAGGTCACTACCAGAGGTTCGTTCAAGTTTGTAAAGATAGTAGCCCCCTTTAACGCGGCTTACTCGTAAGACTGAGAAGTTTGAATGGACAGAGAAATACGAGAACAACTTTCAAGAACTTAAGCAAAGATTGGTGACGACCCCTATGATGGCGTTGCCGGATGGAAAAGGAGATCTTGTGATGTGTAGTGACGCTTCGCATAAGGAATTAGGGTGCTTCTTATACAGCACAAGAAGGTAATCGTGTACGCATCAAGACAATTAAGGGAATATAAAATTCGATATCCCCATCCATGAGCTTGGGCTCGTGGCAATAGTTTTGCCCTAAATATTGGATGCACTACTTGTATGGAGAGAAGTACGAGATTTACACAAGCCATAAGTGCTCTAGTGCATTTTCACACAGAAAGAGCTCAACATGCGCCAAATGAGGTGGTTAGAGATAATCAAGGATTACGATTATGAGATTCTTTATCATTCGGGGAAAGCCAATAGTGGTGGCTGATGCCCTTAGTAAAAAGGAGAGACTCAAGATGATAATGTCTTTGAGAGAGTTTATAAGAGATTTTGAGAAAATGGAAATAAAGTGAAGGTAACCGGAGCCGGTACCGAAAAGCTGTTTGAGATTGCAAGACAGACCGAATTATTGGAAAAGAACATATTGTGCCAGAAAAAGTGATGAATGAAGGCAGAGAGCCAACAAATAGATATGAGATTAATATCGAGAAAGATGATAAGGGAATAATGAGGTATTCCTATAGAATTTGGGTTCCAAATGTTTAAGAGCTTAAGATGAGATCCTAGATGAAAGTCATAGTTCAAGGAATAAGATTTAGGGCAAACCCTGAATGTGATAGTCAGGGAGGACGCCATCAAGATAGAAGGAACCCATAACATAATGAAGTGGAAAATGAGGATTTTAACGTATAAGATAACCCCAAGTATGGGAGAAGGATGAAACATTTCATACTGAGAAAATAGAAGTCGAGCAAGATAAGGAGACCCGAGACGGTACTCCTATATGGAAATTCATGGACCTGTCTAAACAGAACTTATACTTTTATTCCCAACCACCACCTTAAGGAAGCAATGCGGTAGGAAATCCTTTCATGACCTTTAAGTCTCTAAGCTCTCAGAGTTCCAAGGAACAGTTTGACCCAGTCGAGGCAAGAGCCTGGCTAAAGGAAATATAGGAATTATTCGAGATTCTAAATGATTGACGAAGCACAAAAGACTGTTTTTGTCACTTACCCCCGTAAGAGAGATGCCATCCGTTGGTGAAAGGCCAAGAAAGGCACGGAGCCAGAGGTTATAATAAACTAATTAAAGTTCAGATAATTGTTTTCGGGAAAGTACTTCCCAAGATTATGGAGGTAGTGTAAAAGCTTTAGAGCCAGAACAAAAGCGGACGAGTATGATGAATTATGAATCTAAGTTGTAAAAGTTGTCAAGAATCGTTCTGAGGACACGAATCCAGAATGACGGGATGTTTGAAATCAATGCTTATGTTGTGTTGGTTCATGTAATGGTTGTAATGGAAACGAAAATAAAAGACTGAAAAGGGAAGGAGTATAAATGGATATAAAGGAAATAGAGTTGAGAAGTGATAAGGGAGTTAGGTATGGGAAACCCTAAGAAACCCTTGCAATAAATATAGAGAAGTGTGTCATCATCAGCGCGATGGTGACTGATCATGAGATAAATTCAAGGTTTAAGGCGTAAGCGATATGTAAAGTTAATTCCCTTGAAGTTGACAGTATTCGATGAAAATTTGAGATAGATCGATTGATTAATAAGGAAACACGGATGGACTGAGGAGACAAGAAAGTAAGAAATTAGGAAAATTGGATGAAGGAAGTGACCTTCAAGAATGTGAAGTGTAAGACCGGGGGCATGATACCCAGAAAGGGAGACGCCAGGTATGAAAGATATCCCAACATTGAGATGACTGTTGAGATAAATAAAAGAGGTAAATGAGTAGTTAGAACTAAAAGGTTCACGTTCAACACGACAAACATCTTCTAGAACATCCCTGTTATCATTACTGAATCAGGCAAGAAAAGCGGATAATCGTTCTTATCTTTTGGAGGCCATATTGATTGACCTCATTTTGAATACAGATGTTATTGTGAAATTAGGCATATACTATCGAGGTGAGAATGATTGAATAAGATACCCTTATCAGGGATATATGACTTGATTTATCCATGGAAGGATACATGTACCTTTTAAAGGTGGAATTAAGGATAGAACATCGGTAACTTAAAATGAATCCTCGGGGAATGCATAAAGGTTGGAATTTCACCCTTAATAGGGATAGTGTGAGTTTTGACAGTATGAATTGGAAAGGATTAAGGTAATAACAACCTTTAAGAATTAGTGGAGAAATTTTTCAGAAGTATATAGACAATGATTCTGGTATTAATAAATGGTATCTTGATATGCCCTGTATCTAGGGAATACAGGAGGAACGATTCAAGGATAACCTTAGAGGTTTTACAAGGAGAAAGATAATATTCAAAATTCTCAAAAATAGAAATGTTGATAAAGGAAATATGACGTAATTATAATGATGCCAAGTGGGGCACGTGTTAAACCACGAGAAGGTATGGATCGAACCAGTAATGGTCGAAGTTGTTCAGGGAAATTCGGACTTAAGATAAAAAGATGTTTTAATTATGATTGAGAGTCAGTCGTGACGGTGATTAACCTCTAAAGACTGAGGCAATAACTTATGGAAAAATGGTAATATTTTTTTTTACTCATCAGATTTTAAGGAAAACATCTTCACATAAGCTGTGATTGAAATAAGGTAGAAAATTTATTTGGAGGTGGTTAAAATGACATTGACTGTAAGGAAATTTTACTATCAGGAAAGGCCAAAGAGGTGGCCGACACTTTAAAGGTAAGAGGATAATTATAGGCGCTTGTGCCAAAGGAATACAGTGATGATGGTTAAAGCTATGCAGGTTGTATTATGGTTTGGAAGATTGACATTCCTTCTGATGACTGTGCAATACCCAACCGTAATAGTAGTTGGTAAAGGTTTAATTCGTGTAATCGCCATGAGCGGGCTATCTATCTCAGAAGGTACTATCTTGAGAATAATCCAGGACAATATTTCAAAAAGGACTAGACGAACCTTTGAGTTAAGTCTTCTATCGAAGGCATATGATTAAGAATGGTATTAACCTACTATCGTTGCTTTGATTGAAACTCTTCTGCAATTTTATCTGCTTCATGTCATGTATGTATGGCAGGATAAGGAGTGTTCTTAATGAATCATGAATGGTGATTATGTTACCTCCTTAGAAGGATTTGATATGACATGTATGGACTCCGTATGGTTAGATATTAAGATTTCATGGAAAGTGAATGACGACAGTAGGTCAGTGGTGGACTATAGTAATGCAGCAATGATTCTGCGAGTAATGAGCTGATTACAACCATGAGAGTTGTATTGAAATGGATGTTGAGATTGAGTACCACTAATCGGGTCGTGGTAATGTATAAGTTATCATTGATAGACTAATTAAGTAGAGTATCTACCTATTGAATATTTATTCCTTCTTATGAAAAGAGAGTCGTATTACTATATGAGGAAGGTTGCGGTGCAAGCATAGAATTCTAGTAACGATGATGTCTAGAATGAGATCCCAGATTCGATTTTCGATGTCGAGGGAGTTTCAAAGGTGATTGTGTATAAGCTCGAGGAAGAGCATGGGTCCATAGAATGATGGACGGAATGGCGAAGATATTTAGGCATGTGAAATGCGATGCTATAATACTTGATGTTGATATAAATACATATATGTTTTGTTCTCCTATGACAAACCTCTATAGTTCAGAGGTAGGTTCCAAGCCAGATATTTTGTGGCAGTATATTTTTTCATATATACAATTCTCTTCAATTCGTTCTTTTCTCTTCTTTTCATTTCATGTAAGCTGAGAAGAACAACCCTTCCAGAAAGGGGAGGTATTGCCGAATGACTATCTATCTGTGTGATAGAAGCCTAGTAGGATACCATCTATTGTTTAATTGCTTGTCAAGTACTAAAGGCTGGCCACCTTCTGTACTAACTATGCAATATAACAAGTGTTCATGATCATAGTGATCTCTCAATAAATTCTTTTACTTCTATATGAAGGATTAAGCTTTCGAAAATAGAAACAGCTGAAACAGGAGTAATAAAGTTGTGGTAGTATTCGGAATGGAAACACATTCGTGATACTAAGGTTGGCATGGTTATTAAAAGGTTATAGAACGCTAACGAGCAAAAGTATAACCAGTATAATATTAGGAACGGAAGGTAGTAGCGATTACGAACTGGAAAAGAATGGGTATTGAGAAGCAAAAGCTCTAATGTTAAAAGCTATAATGAGAGTCTGTGCAATAGACTTGAAAGAATTTGGAATGATCACTTAACACGGATTGAGTTTTCTTACGATAATAGATCATATGTCAGTATTGAGTTATCGCCTTATGAGATCCTTGAGGGAAGACAATGTCGATCTCCCTTATGTTAGGATGAAGTTGTAGAGCGCAAGATGCTCGGACCCGCAGTAGTCCAAAGGATCAAGGATATAATAGATTTTAATCAGAGGACGGATGGTAGTAGCCCAAGATGGGAACACGAAGTATGTTGATTTGACATGAAAGGACAAGAAATAGGAAGTGGGGGACCTAGTGTTGTTATAGGTATTCCCTTGGAAAGGAAGGATGAGGTTCAGAAAGAAAGGGAAGCTAAGTCCATGAATTGTTGGAACCTTGGATATATTAAGACATATTGGGAAGATAGCAAATGAGCTAGCCCTACCCCCGAATATGTAGCAAGTTCATAACGTGTTCCACGTATCAATGTTAAGAAAATGTAATTCGGATGCCAGATAAATAGGGGCATATGAGCGCATAGACATGCAACCAGACGTAACCTATATGGAGCAACCAGGAAGGGTTATAAATCAAAAAGGGAAAAGTGCTTAGGAGAAGGGTTATCAAACTAGTCAGAGTTTGGTGGTAGAACCATAATGTGGAAAATTGACTAGAGAGTTAGAAGGGACAATGCTAGAAAAGCATCCCCAACTGTTTTCTATCTGATTCCGGGACGGAATCCTTTTAAGGAGGGGAGACTGTAATAACCCCAATTTTTGGAGATTTTTGAAACCCGGATGAATAGTAACTTTTGTTGACAATGCTGATTAAGAAAAATTATCAGACCACGATATATAGGAGTACTGTTATGGAAATTCTAAGATCGTATTAGTATTCCATAAAGAAAATAAGTGTATGTAAAAGCTGTCAGATTTTGAAAACGAGCACTTTTATTTTTCCCCGAGATTTCCACCAGACATTAAGGGATTTAAGGAATTAATATTAAGATGAAGGATTTTAAATTTAAGGATTATAAAGGAGAATTAATTTAGGTATTAAAAATATCAAGAAGATTTTATCAATAAAACCATTAAGGTATTTAACCAAACGATCAACGAGATTGAGTGATAACCGGATAAAGTAATGAATAACGACTCTTGTAAATACCTTTGCAAGTGGCAAGGCAAGTGGATGGTTGATCAAACAAGAAACCAAGTGATAGTTAGGAAGGAATGACTAGTTAATTATATAGTTAACTAGGGATGATCTCATCTCACCACAAATCACCAACACATGGCAAATGGTGAGATCATCTTCCACTAACTCCTTTGTTTATTATTAACCTAGCAAAATATCAAGACAACACATCATTATCCACCACATTATTCCACCAACACAAGAAAGCAAAAGCATTCCCTCCCCCATTTCCATTGCTCTCGGCCAAAACAGAACCAGCACACTAAAACTGCTGTATCTCCTTCATTTCTCACTCAAATATTGTGTTCTATATCTCGTTGGAAAGGTATTGAGATGGCCTACAACTCCTATTCACAAGTCTCGTCCAAATAATCATGGTAAGACCCTCATTTTTACAGTTCTTTAAATCGGACTTTTAGAAACTTCAAAGCCTAACTTTGTGTTCTTGATTTCTTTGGAAAGATCAAGCTTGTAGGAGGCTCCCTAAGGCTTCCTAGCAACTTAACACCTCCCAAGGAAGGTATAAACTTCAAACCCTAGCCTTTACTTTATTTTTTAGTAAGTTTAATGGTTGGTTTTGTGAAATGAGAAGCATGGATTGTGATTATTAGTAGTTTGGTTTGATTTGGAAGTGTTTTGGTAATTGAAGCTTGATTATAGTTCATAGGTCTTGATTGTGGTTGTTTGAGTTGAAAACCTTGGAGATTATGGACTGATGTGGTATGGTTTAGGTGAAGTTTTGTTGTATTGATGGTTATGAGTTGGTTGGTGGTTAATTGGAGTAGTTTAAACATTGGTAATCGCGTATACATAGCCGTCCTAATGTCCGATTTACTTTAGACTGCTTTTGTTCATAACATTTGGACCCGAGAACTCCCTGCTAGATTATGACCATTGCCATGTTTAGATAGTTCATGTTATGAGCTTCATTTTGATATGTAGTTCGTTTGATTCCGATGTATGGTTTAGGAGAAACGACCGTTTTAAGTAACGGCGTTTCGCAAACGAAACTTTTCCCCTCGCCTTACTTTGAAACATAGGTTAAAGACCAAAAAGGGTTAATTAGTGTATGAAATAATTATGGTAAGAGTGTTAGGCAGTTGGTAAGACATTCGCGAAGGAATCAGTAAGCGCAAAGCGAGCGTTAGAGTCTAAGGTAGTTAGAGTATAGATTTACAAGTGACTTTGGTTTAATTCCAACTTACTTGTTGTTTATAGGTTACCAGACTCGTCCCGAGCCTTTTATCACCCCCAGTCGCTCAGGCAAGTTTTCTACCCGTTATACTGTTGTTGTGATGTATATGTGTATATGCATGATCTTGTGATAAATGCATATTTGTTATTAGCAAATTCTTGCGATATATTGTAGCATGTGATATGGTATATATGCATGCCTGTTTCGTATTCTTGATTTGTATATCTGTTGGTTCAAATGCTTATTCGTTGCATAATACCTATGCTAGAGATAAGCGGTATTTGCGTATACCCCTAGTATAGGGGATCAAAATGTGAACTTTTTCTAAAACCGGGAGGCGAGACTCCCGAGTATAATATATATTTATATATATATATTGATATAGTTTTTAAAACTATTAATCGATTAAGGTTTATTCGATATCTTTATTTTATTTAATGAATATTATTACGAATATTCATTCGAGGGCTTATGACTCCTTTATTTTATTTAATGAATATTATTACGAATATTCATTCGAGGGCTTATGACTCCTTTATTTTATTTAATGAATATTATTACGAATATTCATTCGAGGACTTATGACTTCTTTATTTTATTAAATGAATATTATTTTGAATATTCATTCGAGGGCTTATGACTTCTTTATTTTATTAAATGAATATTATTTTGAATATTCATTCGAGGACTTATGACTCCTTTTATTTTATTATTTGAATATTCATTCGAGTACTTATGACTCCTTTATATTATTTATTGAATATTATTTGAATATTCATTCGAGGGCTTATGACTCAGTTTATATTATTTAATGAATATTATTTGAATATTCATTTGAGGATCTATGACTCCGATTATTTGCTGAGATATATTCTTTATTTTATTAAAGAATAAGGTGTCGATAATCAAACTTATCTTTGATTATTCAAATAAAGATAGTACTTTCGTATAAGTATATCTTTGGTTATTTAATACTCATTTCAAGTATAAGTTTTAAAACTTCTACTTCAATTATTTTTATAAAGATTATTCTTTATGGGAATATTATTTAAATAATAATATTCAGATATTTTCTAATATATTGGGACTGATTTATTTCATTAAATTAGCATTACTCCAAACACTCTTTAAAGTGTTTTCGAGTCTTCAAAATGATTTTTAAAAGTTAGAGCGGATCCCAAAACTCATTTTTATATTTAAGATCTTCCTTTTAAAGGGGATTTAAATACTCGTTCAAAACTTGAGGGATCCGGCTCAGTGGTGTATTTTACATTCGCAACGAGGTTGCTGTTTTGAGAAAACATCTTGATTACTTGCCCATCGTTCGGGAAGTAAGTTCATCTATTTGAGTTGGCATAAGCAACATGGGCTCAGTGGGCGTCCATGAAAGTGTAAGTGGCTCAGTGGGAGTTCATCAAATGCGTAAGTGGCTGAGTGGCAGTCCAGCATAAGGTCCTATTGCGGCCAGGGTGATGACCAGTGGGGAATTCGTCCATCTACTAGTAGAAAAGGTTACTTATTGGTATCTTTGCCTGATCAGCAAGATATCATGTTTATGCCAAGGTTTTCTCCTTTCCAAATTCATTGGATATTGCAACTCTGTTTATAATTTTCATAACAGAGGTTTTCAAGGAGTGTATGAAATGTATATATATAGGTGTATATATATATCGGGATTTAATGAAGTATCTCGTAACTTCATTATTTATAATGATATTCAAAGATTGAATCTATTCAAATCTTGTCTTGTAGTCACATCTATGTGATGAACTTTTGAACTGATTATAACTTGAACGGTGGTAGTTCAAGTAATATTTGGAAAAGATATAAGTATATTGGGGTATCTTGTAACTTCATATTTTCAACTTATATCTAGTTAATGATTATCTTATGCATATCAAAGATTTTCAGAAAAACGTTGAGACAAGGGTAGATATATGAGATCACCTTGCAACGATATTTTTATACAGTTATAAACTGGAACTCTGTGTATATTATGTATGGAAGAGGACTTCCAAGATTTTGAAAAGTATATATGTATATATACTGATTATTTTGCGACTTCATCGCACTAAGATATCAAACTTGGTTCATTTCTTTTGACCAAGACTTTCATGAGTACTATGAGAAGGCTCATATATTGTTAATCATTATACATATTATTTTGGTGGGCTTGCTGCTGACCCTTGCTTTCTTCTTTCATCACACAACAACAGATAGAAAAGATGAACAGGACCAAGCTCCCGATTCGCAAGCGGTTAGAAAACGTTATGCAGTCTTCTGAAAGAGTTGATGCCGCCGTAGCTGAGGTAGGAGCTACCAATAGGCTAGGTTTTCAACTATTGATGAACCAGACTTATGTATAATATGAATTGTAATAATGGCAAGGAATATGTAAATTTATTCAGAACCTTTTTAAGGTGTAACGGTTTATAATTGTGGAATATAAGGACTTGTGTTATTTTTGAGTGTTCATCTCTGAGACTATAACGTGTGGTGTGTGTGTTTATTGTGGGGTCACAGTACAGAGTAGTTAATTATTTATTAAGATTGTGTGTTATTAAGGGAAATGGAACTCGTGACAACCCGGATCCCCGACCCCGGATTTGGGGGTGTTACATAAGAAGCTGTGTATAACACTATAACACGGAGTTCTCTTATTAATATATATATATATATATGGTGGAAAAGTTCATTCCACCAGAAATTTTTTAAGTACTTGTATCTAATTACTTTGTGTTTTGATTTCTTTACCACTTTCATTCCGCACCATTGCTAAATCAAACACGGTTATATATTTTTTTAGTAGAATTTCTCTTAAAATTAAAAAGAAGCCAGAATTACATTCAACCCCCCCGTAATTCTTTGTTAGATTGTTTGGGAATGATAATTGGTATCATAGCAAGCTCTTGAAGAACAGAGAGTTTAAAGATCACAACAACTAACAAGATGAGCAGAAAAGATGGAGTCAAAATTCCTTTTCTGGATAAAGACAACTATCACCATTGAAAGGTGAAGATGCAACTACATCTCCTATCTCAAGATGAAGGATATGTGGACTGTATTGAGAAAGGTCCACATGTTCCTATGAGAGCTGCTACAGGAAATGAGCCATCCATCCCAAAGCCTAGAGCAGAATGGTTTGATCCAGATATTGAGCAAGTCCATAAGGATAAGAAGGCCATGAATATTATGTTTAATGGTGTTGATGGTGACATGTTTGACAACATCATAAACTGCAAAACTGCTAAGGATGTCTGGGATAAAATTCAAGTTATATGTGATGGAACTGAGCAGGTAAGGGAAAACAAAATGCAACTCTTGATTCAGCAATATGAGCATTTTCATTGTGAAGAAAGTGAGTCACTCACTGACATATTTAGTAGATTTCAAAAACTACTAAATGGTCTAAAGTTGCATGGAAGAGTCTATCAAACAAAAGACTCAAAGCTCAAATTCCTTATATCTCTATCAAAGAAATGGAAACCTATGACAGTCTCATTAAGAAATTCTCAAGATTACAAGGAATTTACCTTGGACAGACTGTATGGGATTTTAAAGACATATGAACTTGAAATAGAGCAAAATGAGAAGTTGTAGAAAGGAAGAAAGAAAGGAGGATCCTTTGCATTGGTTGCTGAGCAAGAAAAGGAGAAGGAGATAAAGGTTGAAGCTGTTGAATCTGCACCAAACCCTGGAGTTTATGAAAGCAAGGAAAAAGGGCTAGTAGTTGAACATGAAGAACATCTTAGTCAAGATGACATGGATGACATAGATGAGCATCTGGCTTTTCTATCCAGGAGGTTTGCCAAGCTCAAATTCAAGAAGAATTTTGGAGCATCCAAGTCAAACAGAAACATGGTTGACAAGTCTAAATTCAAGTGTTTCAAGTGTGGCTTGGCAGGTCATTTTTCTAGTGAATGCCGAAAGTCTGATTCTGGCAAAAAGAAGTTTGAGCCTGTGGATTGTAAGCATAAATATTTTAAATTGCTCAAATAAGAGGAAAGGGCTTTCATCACACGGCAAAATGACTGGGCTGCAGATGGACTAGAAGAGGATGATGATACAAGTTATGTCAATCTAGCACTTATGGCCAAATCAGATGAAACAGAAGTCAGTTCATCCAGTAATCAGGTAATCACCACTAATCTAGCACATTTATCTAAAGCTGAGTGTAATGATGCTATAAATGACAGTCTACTGAGTTATATCTTCTGCGTGTTACACTCAAATCTCTCACTAAAGAAAATACTAAAATTAAAGAGAACAATTTGTTTTTAAGTGAAAGAAATAATATGTTAGAAACTCAATTTGTTGAGTTTGAAAAATTGAAGATAGAGTGCAAGATTGACAAAGATGAACTAACTGAATCCTTAAAGAAAGAGGAGATTTTAAGAAAGCAACTTGAACGAGAACAGGAGGTAATTAAGGCATAAAAATCATCTAGAGATGTCCATGCTCAAATTACTAAAGTTCAAGGTATAGAATTCTTCTGTGATGAAACCTGGAAAAAGAGCAAGGAGAAACTTGATTCTAATTTGGTTGAAGGACTTTTAAAGGATGTGGATTCGATGGATGATGAATGTTATCCGTCGAATGATTAAAAGAATTATTCGTCAAAAGATAAAGAACCACATCCATTGAGTGAAAGTAAGCTAGTTAGCAAAGCCAAGCTAGCTAAATTAAATGAGAAATATGGATCAGTTTCTAAGAACTTTGTTCCAGGAGAAACAAGTCAAGTGAAAAAGGAAAAAAGAGTCAATGTAGGACATCTATCAATCAAGCAATTGAATGACAGATTGGAGAAAATTGAGGTTAAAACATAATCTAAAAGGAAAAATAATAGGAATGGGAAAGTAGGAATTAACAAACATAAAAACTACACACCTGATAAATATGCACCTAGAAAAATCTGTGTGAAGTGTGGTAGTGTTAATCATTTGTCTGTTAATTGCAAACTTGCTATGCCTGCTCCCATATCTGCACCTCATTCATTTTCTAATATGCCTACAATGCCTGTAAATGTTATGTCTGCACATAATTTGAATGCACGGTTTGCTAATATGCCATTTGTACAAAATCCTTTTTATGCTGCATTTAGTATGCCACAAATGCCATTTAGCATGCTTGGAATAACATGTTTGCACAAAATATGCCTTTCCATGTTAACCAGCCTGTGCATGATGATTCTGCAATAATGAATGGTTTTAAGGGTTCTACTCAATTGACTAAGGATGAATTTCAAATGCCTAAGTCAAACGAGGACAAGCCTAACAAATCTAAGAAAAAGACTAACAAAACAGGACCCAAGGAAACTTGGGTACCAAAATCAACTTGATTTGATTTTGTTGTGTGCAGGAAAACAGAAAGAATCTTTGGTATTTGGATAGTGGGTGCTCAAGGCACATGACTGGAGATTCTACCCTGCTCACTGAGTTCAAGGAGAGAGTTGGCCCAAGTATCACTTTTGGAGATGACATCAAGGGTTATACTGTGGGATATGGATTGATTTCAAAGGATAATGTCATCATTGAGGAAGTTGCCATGGTGGATGGACTCAAGCACAATATGTTGAGTATCATCCAGCTTTGTGATAAGGGCAACTCAGTAACTTTCAAATCTGAAGCATGTGTTGTGACCAACAAGAAAGGAAACAAAGTGGTTCTTACTGGAGTGAGAAAAAGAAATATGTATTTAGCTGACTTCAACTCATCAAATGCAGAATTTGTTACTTGTCAATTTAGCAAGGCAAGTCAAGATGAAAGTTGGCTATGGCACAACAAGCTGTCCCACCTTAACTTCAAGACTATGAATGAGCTAGTCAGGAAATATTTGGTAAGAGGCATTCCACAAGTGGAATTCTCAAAGGATGGACTGTGTGATGCCTGTCAAAAAGGAAAACAGATCAAAGTATCATTCAGAGAGAATCTTGATTCAACAATTGAAGAACCTTTACAACTACTGCACATGGATTTATTTGGACCAGTCAATATATTGTCCATCTCAAGGAAAAGATACTTCCTAGTAATTGTGGATGATTTCTCAAAGTTCTCTTGGACATATTTTCTCAAATCCAAAGATGAAGCTAGTAAAATCATCATCAATCACACAAGGCAAGTCAGCAATCATCCTTGTAATATCCTATATTTTTAGATATTATTATTATAATTATTTGGAATTGTTTATGTGATTTTATGTGAAATTTAGTGAAGTATATGATAATTGGAATGATGTTGGGATGTTTATATGTGATATTATTCGAGTATTTTAATTATTAATATATCCAGAATAAAGTATAGATAATTATGGTATTTTTCTGGTATTTTTTGGATTGTTATATGATTTTATAAGGATTTATAGATTTAATAATTATTTTTTGAGTAATTATAAATCTATTTTATAAAGCCTGGAATCGTCCAACTTCAACCGTTTTTACGTTTTTACAACCCGAAACTCTTTGGAAAACTCCTTCCTAACCTAATATGGATATTCTGAGTATTTTCCGTGTTTTAACTTTTTCAATCCGGATTACGGTTTGACCCGTGCGCGTCTCGGCGCAAAATTTTCGATACGATAATCATTTCGGTAAATCAATAAAACCCCATTATTCTCGAGAGACGGGGTATGTTTACATTATTTTCTCATATGGTGTTTTATAAGAAGCTCGGTTTTGATAATTATCCAAATCTTATATTAAATTGTATCATTTTTATAGTTACTTAGCGGCTAAGTAATCTATTTTCGGATCCGATATGATCCAATGGGATACTCCTTACGTGTTTAAAATGTATGTATATGGGATTATACGCAATCTGGACTATTATTTATTTGCGTCTTTATCGAGGTACTCGTTTTATCTCGTTTTATGTGCGTTGGAATGTATTTTATGTGTTTTCGGGGTTTTCTGTTAATTTATGAATTGTTTCTGTTTTTCAAAAGTTAGCGGACCGGGACCCCACCGGGACGTCAAAGCCCACAAAATTCATGTTTTATTTTTATAGAATTATACGTATTTCAAATACCCGTTATTTTTGCATTTTTATATTATTCACAATTTTTAGGTAATTTCGACATAAATCTTATATTTTATTACTTTTAAAATTATTCCCCATAATCATAATTTTTTGGCCTAATTATGTTAATTAGGGGATAAAAACACCCTTTGATGATTTTAGAGTATTAAATTTTGCTGATAATATAAATAGTCCCACATTTTTTATTTTATTTTTATAAAAATCATAAAATTAGTAGATAATACCAATTAACCTTATCATTTCCCTGTTCTTGTCCTTGAACCATCCCAAAGATCAAATCGATCGTTGAAGGTGATGGGGATCTTCGTTTTTCACGCTCAAATTTCCGAAACGAAGCTCGTAACTCCTACAATCTAGTTCCACAATCAGTTGTACCTAAGGGTAATTGTATTTATAATTTCGATTTTGAGTATAATCGATTAGACTGGGACTATGAATTCTGTTGATTGTCAGTCATTTTTTATTGTTTTTATTTTCGATTTCTGGAATTCATTGGATTGTTGTTGTTAAGTTTATAATCACGTAGTTAGATTGGATATTCCACAAGCTTCGATTTGATTCATAATACGACTGATTTGGTTTAGGATTTATCGATTTCAATTTTTCCGATGTGCTCATCGGAGAACTCAAAATTTTGGTCGGAATCAACTGCGTGGTGGTTTTTAGGCTGTGTTGATCTTGATTAAGTTTCTGGTAAAGTTTATAACAGAAAGGGGACAAAGATTCAGACCTTCGAGCTGTGTTTCGGTGCAAACCGCGAATCGTCGGAATCCGACAAAGTCGCCAGTTTCTAGGCTAACCCCAGATTTCGGTCGATATTCAACCCGGGTCCGACGAGTGTTCTTGATAACCCGTTTGTGTCCAAGAAGTGACCCGGTTTCGATCCTAACAACCCTTCCCTGTTTTCCCAAAATCTGTTTGTGTATTTTTCTTTTAAATTTTAATTCGAAATACCATTTTATAATTTCAAAAACCATTTACTTATTAATTATAATTCTAAAAAATTATTTTCTTAATTATTTTAAATTCCAATTTTTTTTTATTTTATTATTTTTAAAAATCCAAAATTTGATTTAATTGTTTCTAATTTATTTTAGTTGATTATTTATAAATTTAATTAATTGATTGAATCATTTAATCAATTGATTTTTTTATAAATAGTAAATAAAATGTAAATTATTTATAATTGAATTAAACACTAATGAAAAGTCTGTGGATATTTCAAGTTATAGAGGCATGGTTGGCTCACTTTTATATTTAACAGCCCGTAGGCCAGATATAATGTTCGCTACCTGTCTTTGTGCTAGATTTCAAGCTGATCCTAGAGAATCTCATTTAGTAGCTATTAAGAGAATTTTCAGATATCTGAAAAAAACTCCTAAACTTGGCATTTAATATCCTAGAGATTCTGGTTTTGATCTAACTGGTTATTCAGATGCAGATTATGCAGGTTGTAAAATTGATAGAAAAATTATAACATGTGTTGAGCAAGATTGAAGTTGTATGTATAACTCAATAATGCTGGTTTGGATAACTCATCATAGAACAAGGACTTTGAAATAATCTATGTTTCACTAGGATCTATACAGATTGTTTATTGGGCATATACATAAAAGATTTTGTTAACTGCAGTGAAAAAGACGTCAACAGTGATCCGTATTAAGTTCATTAATAAGTTCAGGCATCGGAGGAATAAGGTTGGAGTCATTCAAAGCAGTTATCAGAATCAGTGTGAAGACCTCAAGGATTCCTAGTGAAGTTGGTTATATTTGGTAGAAGACTTAACAGTGGTTTGTACGGGTATCATACGAAGGCCTGAGAGCGGAACTAGTCATTTATGAACCAGACCCGTGCACAAGACGTCAGTGATCCGTGAAAGGAAATGGAGTATTATTTTTAGAAATACTGTTAAGTGCTTTTTGTACTAGAGGAGTCTGGAAATATTTTATAGTACGAAAACTCGGAGATTAGAAGGCTTGAAGATACAAATGATTACTGCCCGAGAATTTACATGATTTATTTAATCAATGGCTGATCTTTTATTAAATGAATAAATGGAAATCAATTCATTTATTTATTTAATTTTACATCAACAATTGTTTTTAAATAAATAAATTAATAATTGTTTTTTTGTTAAATAAATAAATGATACCCAATCTGTTTATTTATTTAATTTAATTTCAATTATTTATTTATCCTGCCAGCCAGATTTTCAATTTGCATGCATGCTCTCTCTCTCTCGGGTGTTGTTGTTGTTTGAAAATAAAAGAAAACAAAAAAAGGTACATCAAATTGTAATTAGAAAATGGCAGCTCAAGAATTGCATGCATGAAGTACAGGAGATTCATAGACAAAGAAATCAAGGTGGGGCCCCTTGCATGTGATCCAAAAAGAATATAAAGAAATCAACTGGTTGTTTCTATTTTATTTTCAAAGAAATGAAAAATAGACGGTGGCAGTCTCTCGCGCGTGGATTACACTTGGGCGCCTTCTTCCTCTGTGAAATCAGAAGCGCGAGGAATCAACCTCCCTTTTGCTGCCTTGGTTCTGTGTAAAGCAACGCGTGAGAATTGTGTAGCCGCAAGAAATAAACACAGAGTTGCAACCAAGAGTTGGAGATATCTTTACATTTATTCGGGACCCACCTGCATAGCTATGTTTTGATAAATAAAAAAACAAAGTCATGAAGTCCAGTTGCTCATGTGCAAGTAAAAGATTTCGAGTCGGAAGTAACTTTCTACTAGCAACCAAGGTCGCAGCTAAGTCTTAACAGAAATAAAAAAACCAAGTGCTTCACAGGTAACAATTCAAGAGAGCAGTACACAGTCACAAGTAAGGGACTAAAAAAATTAATTCAAGTGGCAAGCTACAATTCTATTCGTAATTAAACAAAAACCTCATGTGTTGGTAATCGCAAGTAACTAAAAATGCTAAGGCAGGATTACTTTATCTCGTTGGTTGCAAGTAAATTAGTTGTGTAGTTTAGGAACGCAAGTAAATTATATTTGAAAGCTATCTACTCAAAATACTTAGTTCTGGTTAAGCCATGTGTACATCTTCTCTCTCCAGTCTATCACACTGTATTATCAACAGCAGCAAATTGAAATTGTACCTCTCCATTTTTATAACAGTGCGGAGCTTTTGTAAAAATTATCTCAGCACTCTTGAAAGCTTCATTTGACAAGGAGAGGTCATGTCCAATGTGTTCCATACCATTTAAAGTCATACAAACTTGTAACACTCATTATTTAAAGCTCCCTTTATTGTATTTAATACCTTTCGGTAAGAGTTTTAAATTCTTAGAGTGATAGATAGAACCCTAGATTGATAGTTATTATTTTTGGTTCTCTCTATATTTTTGCTTCGAATCATTTATATTCGGAGTTGTAAGCAACCCCCTGGTTTAATTTCTTAATAACAAGAATTATTCCGTGAATCTCCTTGTGTTTGTTTATTTCGTTTTCGAGTTTTATTTTCCGCTGCAATTAATTTAAGAAAATGAAAAACATACATTCACCCCCCCTTTATGTACCTTTTGGACCTAACAATTGGTATCAAAGCTTGTTAATCGATATACATATCTGATCTGTTATATTAGCAAGTTTTGTTGTTGATTTGGGTTGTACGGAGTCTGGGAGTGCTTCTGGTGTGTAGATCTGATTTTGGATTTGGTGGTTTTGACTTGACTGGATTGGTATTGTTGACTGACTGGGTTATCATATTTTGAGACAATATATTATGAATTTTTCTCTGATCTGAAAAGATGAGTTCTTAGAAAGTTAGTAGTATCAAGGTTCCTCAGTTTGATAAATCGAGATATAATCTATGGAAAAAGAAAATGCTACTATATATTCGGGTGTCAAATCCCGAGTATATGAGAGTGTTAAGAGAAGGAAGACATGTGTCGATGAAGGATCATCTGGAGTTGCCTAATATGAGAATGTCATGTCCTGAAGCAGAATGGAGTGATCGTGACAAAGAACTGATAGCTCTGGATGAAGGCCTACAGCTTATTTTGGTGGATTTGATGTATGATGATATAAGTCACCAAATTATGGTCTGTGAGAGTGTAAGGCACATGTAGGATACCATAGAACTGCTTATGGAAGGAAGTGAAGATGTCAGGCAGAATCGATTGAATATCTTGACTTCACAATATGAGGCTTATAAGTCCTTGCCTGGAGAAAGTATCACTCAGGTCTTTGAAATACTGAACAAGCTCTTAAATGAATTAAGTATTCATGGCAAGACTTATCCTTAGAGAGAAGTTAACATGAAGTTTATGCTTGTCCTACCTGACCATCTAGAGAACAAGGCTTCATTTGTTCGTGAGCATGTTGACTTTGAAACCATGACACTTGAAAAGTTGTATGGTAAGCTGAAGACTCATGAAATGGAGCAAAAACAAAGGAAGATCATCAATGGTGGTGGTACAGTTGATAAGAAAAATGTTGAACTACTCAAGATAACTGCTCTTGTAGCCATTGGAATCAAAGAGCTTGACAATACTGCTGAAAAGCCTAAGTCTAAAGCTGAAACGCTCTTTGAAGCTGAGATGGATGATGGAAACCTCTCTGGGAATCCAAGTGACTACTACACCACTGAGGAGCTACAAAGCATGGAAGATCCTACTATGGCCAACTTATCTAGGATGTTTAGTAACATCAGGTTTAGAAGGAAGCAAGGCTTTAGGGGTTCTGGAAGCAGCAACCGTGGTCGGAGGTCAAGTTCATCTTCTGGATCAGGTTTCCAGACAGGGATGGTAGACAGAAACAAGTTTAGATGCTACAATTGTGATGAGGTTGGGCATTTTGCCACTGAAAGTAGGAAGTCCCGACAAGCAAGGGATAAAGGCAAAGCTTATCAGAAGAATGACTCAGGTAGCTCAAGGAAGTATCCAGTGAAATCTTACATAGCTGAGGGGAAGAGCTGGGATGACACTGACGATGAAGAAGAGAAATATAGAAATCTAGAATTAATGGCAGAATCTTTTTCCCAAGTAATATTTCCAACTACTCGTGCTTTACCTCCTGATAACTTGTGTGAGAATGAACACAATGTCGCCTTTAGGCAGACTGCCCTAGTGTATGGAAATGATGTTTATCATCACTATCTTAAGGCATGGTGCAATACAAAGGAATGCATTGAACAACATGATGCCGTAAAAGAAGTGTATAGAAACGTTAGTACACTAAGATGTACTCTGCTTGATGTTGAAGACCTTAAAATAGAACTAAAGAAAGTTAAAGATGAAAATGATAAGTTAGTTCTTGATAGGGTCAATGTTGAGAATCTTAAGCAAACCAATAGATATTTAGAGCTTAAGATTATTAAGCACCTTGAGACAGAGGAAGAGCTTAAGAATAAGAATGCAGAATTAGAAACTAAATTGCATGCTTTTACTGATTCTGCAAATCTTGCTAAGAAGCTCATAGCAGATCAAGTAGTAGGTGGAAAGGTTGGGATATGTCTAGTCTACGACGAACTTAGAAAATCTTCTAAGAAACGAGTAGTTGAAAATGACCGTGTAGAGAAAGTTGTTAATCCCCCTGGTACACATCATGTTATTAAGGACGCTAAGAAGCCTCTATTTAAGAAAGCTACTGTTGAGCCCTTTGATGAAGATAATCTTTATATTCATCATGAAATGCTTGTTGAGGATCTCGAGCTCTTAAGGAGACAAAAGGCGAAGAAACCTATGTCTGTTGCTAGTGACTCTGACTTATCTTTTTCCGGACTAGGTTTTACTTCCAAGAATAAGAAGAATAGAAGTAGAAATGGCATGATAGGAACTAATGGCCCTAGGAAGTTATGTAATAACTGTGGTTCTGCTGGTCACCTTACTCATGCTTGTAGAAAGATTAAAGTAGACAATGTTAAGAATGCTTATGTGCATAACAAACCTAACATGCCTAAAATTTTTAAGTATGATAAATCTGTTTGCATGCCATATGTAGTATCTTTCATGCACACTTATCTTTATTCCACACAGTCACATAATACATGTCATGATCATAATAAGCATATTAGTAAGAACACTAGTAGATCCAAGACTGTAAGCCCTCCTAAAGCTAGAAAAGTGGCACCTGTCACCAAGACCAAGAGCAAGTCTGTTGTCTAAAAGTGACAAGGAAATAATCAATGATAAAGCAAAACTGTTAAGCCTGTCAATTCTGTTAAGAGAAATGTTTTATATTCAAATGCTTTTAAGTTTTCTGGACCCAACCTAGTTTGGGTACCAAAGAAAACTTAATCATCTTTGTTTTCAGGGCATTAAGCAGAAGAAGGTCATATAGATTCTGGACAGTGGATGTTCAAGGCATATGACTGGAGATAGAGCCCTTCTATCAAATATGGTTGAGAAAGTTGGCCCAGTGGTTACTTTTGGAGATGGAAGCAAAGGTTATACTACGGAACATAGCTGTTTGGAAATTGGCAATGTCATCATTGAAAAAATCTCTCTGGTTGAAGGTCTTATGCATATCTCCTCAGTATCAGTCAGTTTTGTGACAAAGGATGCAAAGTTTTGTTCAAGAAGGAGAAGTGTTTGATATCTAATCAGAAGAATGAGAAGCTAACTCTGAATGGAGTTAGAAAGGGTGATTTGTTTGTAGCTGACTGGAATTCTGCAGATGGTCAAGTAATGTGCTTCTACAGTAAAGCTTCTCCATATGAAAGTTGGTTATGACATAAGAAGCTCTCCCACTTGAACTTTAAGACCATGGATTCTTTGGTTAAGAGGGAATTGGTGAGAGGATTTCCCGAGATGGAATTCAGTCCTGATTGACTTTGTGAAGCATGTGAGAAGGGAAAGTCAAAGAGGGCATCACACAAGAAGAAGATAATGACTGACATCACTGAACCACTACAAATCCTTCACATGGATTTGTTTGGTCATGTCAATGTCATGTCTATGTCAAGAAAGAAATATGGCTTAGTGATTGTTGATGAATATTCCAGATACACGTGGGTGTTATTCTTACATTCAAAGGATGAAGCACCTGATATGATTATTGATCACATCAACAAGATTGAGTTAGAAGCTGGAGTGCCCGTGTGAACAGTTAGATCAGATAATGGAATAAAATTCAGAAATGCAAAGCTGAATGATTTATGTGTCGAGAAGGGCATCTCAAGACAGTTTTCAGCACCAAGGACTCCACAACAAAATAGAGTGGTTGAGAGGAAGAATCGAACATTGGTTGAAGCTACAAGGACTATTATTAATGAAGCCAATCTTCCTACCTACTTTTGGGCTGAAGCAGATAACACTGCATGCTATACTCAAAACAGAACCCTGATCAACAAGGTATATGAGAAGACCCCTTATGAGTTAATGGCCAACAAGAAACTAATAGTGAAATACTTTCACGTGTTTGGAGGAAAGTGCTTTGTGCTTAAGGACGATGAGCATCTTGGAAAGTTTGATGCTAAAGCTGAAGAAGGTATCTTTCTGGGCTATTCTCTGGAGTCAAAGGCTTACAGGGTGTATGTGATTAGTGATCAAAAGGTTGTGGAAAGCCTTAATGTAACATTTGATGACGCCAAGCTCCCAAGTATTTCGAAGGAAGATGATAGTAATAATCTTGATGTTGAAGATCTTTCTGATGGATAAGATGAACCTGAAGTTGTTCCAAACAACAATGACAATGGCAATGATCCTGATGATCACAATTCTGATGCAGACTCTGAAGATAATGGTCATGAGACAAGTAATGATAGTCATACTATCTCAGGGACTAGTCATCAAGCTTCGGATTCTGGAGATCAAGCTGGCAACAACTCAGGGGGAGCATAACAAGGAGAAGAACAAGGAATCGGTAGTCGGACACAACACAATTCTGGAAATGCTGAGTCATCAAGGAATAGTCTAACAAGAGTATGGAATAAAGACCACCCTCGGAACTTGATACTTAGTAATCCAGACAGTGAAGTCAAGACTAGAAGAGCTACAACAAATGAATGTTTCTATTCTGGGTTTCTATCTCAAATGGAGCCAAAGAAAGTAGATGAAGCTCTTGGGGATCCTGATTGGGTAATTGCTATGCAAGAGGAACTCAATCAGTTCGAAAGACAGAAAGTGTGGAAGCTTGTACCCAGACCTAAAGATAAATCAGTGATTGGCACAAAATGGGTTTTCAGAAACAAGCTTGATTAAGATGGAATTGTAACAAGGAACAAGGCGAGACTGGTTGCTAAGGATACTCTTAGGAAGAAGGGATTGACTACGATGAAACCTTTGCACCAGTTGCTAGACTTGAAGCCATCAAGATGTTTTTAGAATTTGCAGCACATTCAAACTTCAAGGTATATCAGATGGATGCGAAAAGTGCCTTCCTGAATGGTAAGCTTGAAAAAGAGGTCTATGTGGAGCAACCCCCTGGTTTCATAGATCTTGAGTTTGAAGATTTTGTCTATTTTCTCTTTAAGGCTCTTTATGGTCTAAAGCAAGCGTCGAGAACATGGTATGACACTCTCTCATAATTTCTTCTTGAAAATGGTTTCACTAGAGGTGTCATAGATAAGACTCTGTTACATAAGAATCATAAAGATGATGCCATACTTGTGCAAGTATATGTTGACGACATTATATGTGGGTCTACGAATGATGCACTTTTTGCAAGGTTTGCTAAGTTTATTCAGAGTAGGTACGAGATGAGTATGATGGGTGAGTTGAACTTCTTTCTTGGACTACAAGTGAGTCAGAAATCAGATGGTATCTTCATTTGTCAAACAAAGTACATCAGAAATCTTCTGAAAAAATATCAGCTGGAAGATTCAACACCTGCTAAGACTCTGATGGCAACTGCCACAAAACTTGATCAAGACAAGTCTAGTAAGAAGGCGGACATCACTTATTATCAAGGTATGATTGGATCATTACTCTACCTGACTGCAAGTTATCCAGATATTATGTTTGCTACATATTTGTATACATGGTTCCAAGTTGATTTAAAGGAATCTCATATGATAGCCGTCAAAAGAATTTTCAGATATCTGAAGGGTATGCCAAATCTAGGTATCTGGTATCCTAAAGATACGGGCTCTGATCTCATCGGCTATACAGATTCTGATTACGTTGGTTATAAGATTGATCAGAAGAGTACTTCAGGAAGCTGTTAGTTTCTTGGAAGAAGATTGGTTTCTTGGTTTAGTAAGAAGCAGCGTTCAGTTTCTACATCTACTGTTGAAGCTGAATACATTGTTGTTGGAAGCTGCTGTTCCCAAATTCTTTGGATGAGAAACCAACTCCGAGAATATGGACTTGATTTGAAGAATATTCTTATCTACTATGACAACACAAGTTCCATAGCAATATCAAACAATCATGTTCAGCATTCAAGGACCAAACATATTGATATAAGGTATCATTTCATTCGAGAGCATATAACAAATGGTATTATAGAACTTCATTATGTTCCCACAATGGACCAAATTGCAGATATTTTCACAAAGCCACTTGATGAAGTTGCCTTTAATAAGTTGGCTAGTGAACTTGGCATGTTGAATTTGTGTAATTAATTGGAAATCAACAAATGTAATTTGGTACGGGTAAACTTTACTACCCCAATGATGATGCTTTGAGGGGAAAGTAAGTTTACATATCTATTTCATTATATATATATATATATCCATGTTTGTAAACTTGTTTTGAAGCTAAATGATTACAATGCTTTACATGTTATATGCTAGTGGTAAGTAAGTTAAGGTTTTCGAAGAAATTTATATGAGTTGTTTGAATGCTTACATGTTATATGTTTACTTTGATGCAAATACTAATGATATTGATATTTATTTTAGCGCGCACACACACACACATCTCAATATTGTTTGTACTATGATCTAAGACCCTGTAATCTCATTTGTGATCTCATCATAACTCTGATTTATAAGTTTAGATCCTGTTTTAGATTCTGTGCAACTAGCTTGAGTACTCTGAATAGTTTTTGTGTGATTGTATCATATTTACAGGAATTTTAAGCTTCAGATCCTAGGTAACTCTAACAACAGATTCTTTGGTCACTCTGATTCTCTTTTTATGCTAGAATAACTCTGTGTATCTTGTGCTAGAATAAATATGCAGCATGACTAGTGATAGTTGTGATATGATTATGTCAAAAGTAGTTTTAATTGGTTCAGTCTTGTGTTGACTAATAAATTGGTGCATACTTGTTGGATATACTCTTGGCATAATTAATTGATTTTATGATTATATGTTTATTCTATGTGTAACTCTCATGATCTTGCTATGCTTATACTATGTTCTGGATATTAGATCCTGATACATTTCTTATACTCTGATTACCTTATGCAAGTCTTATATGTTTGAAACAATGTTCACCTTCTTTCCTCTATAGTGTTTATCTGTATCGGACTCACTTGAACTGTTTTGAGCTAAAGAGATTTAATTGAGTAGCATTGTCAAAAGAATCAGAAAGCATGATCATCTGAGACATCCTTCATGAATCCATGTTGTGGTAAGTTAAGGTAAAAGATCTCTGGTTCTGAAATTACTCTATTCTTGATCATTAAATTCTCTGATATTGTACTTCAGATGTTTGTGACTTCAACACCCTCAGTGGTTTTAGGAACTGACTAAGAGCCTATCAAACCTCATAGGTTCTAACCCAAGTCATTAGAACCAAACACTTCTCAAACAATATTCCATTACCTTATTTTGATATATCCCCCATATTTTGTTCTGATTCACTTAATTTTCTTGAGATATCAACTCAGTGATCGGACAAAATTATTATTTGGTATTGGAGTTGTATTGAGAATGAGGGAGATAGTGCCAAGAAGCACCACATAAGGAAGGAAAGGTCAACCCTACAACTCTTTCTCTCATAAAGAAGTGGAGTATCTATAACCTGAGACATCTGTAAGCCCATTTGTATTCTCTCAATAGAATATAGAGCTGAAAAAGGCATATAAATAGTTATTAGGTGCATTCTCCCAACATAATGTTATCTATTGAAAATTCACCTGTCAGCCAGGGCATCTGTATGAGAGTCACTACCCCTTGGTTAAAATGTTTCCAATGCACATGTGAGATTCACACACACAAGGAAGGTATTAACGCAACAATCGTTGCTATACCATATCAAGGTCAATGACAATGGTTGAAATCCTGGATCATATTTCTACTCTTTATCTCTGATCTTGAATGAGAACATATGATCCTGAAAGTTGCTCGATCTTAATTTTCAGATCCTAGTCTATGATATGTTAAATGATCTTGGACTCTGATCTTTTAGGTTAAGATCTTGGAGACTCTGATAAGTCCTCACAGACTTTAGAAGAAATCTTTGATCCCTAATGGCATATCATTGATCATTGGTTATCTTCCCAGAATTCAAATCTGGAAATGATTTTGACTTAGTCAAAATTACAGTTCGTAAATAAGGACTCGGATATTATCTGACGAGTTTATGGGGTATACTTCTTCATGGAAGTTGAGGGATATCAAGAATTTTACCGCTTAAAAGAATCCTAATTTCCCCTCTCAGAAGGAACATTTCTGAATCTCATAACTGAGAGTTTCCATCCTTGAAGGTGGAAGGCAAATTTTCTATAAAAAGGATTTTCTCGCAGGTACATTTGGATGCTTGGATATTTGAGAGAGTGACACACTATGAGACTGAGTGACAAACACTTGAGTGTAGAGTGGAGTGAAACACAATATGAGATCACTAAACAGAAATCACACACTTTCACTGTGGGGAATGGTTACCAAATAATCTCTTCAATTGTTTGGTTGATCCTAAGGTTTTACTCTGAATACATTTTGAAGGATTACTTAACTAAGGGGGAGAGATTATAAAGAGATTATGGACTGATAGTCTTTCTGTAACTAAGAAGAGGGATTTCTAACTTTATTGTACTAAGGAATGGATTCTTCATCTTAGGGGGAGAGATTATTGGGTTTCGAATCTGGAATCCAAAATATTTTCTATGTACTTTATGGGAAAAATCTGAAGATAGTTGAAGACAGTGTTTGGAAGACGTATCTATCTGCAACTTTACATAAGGGAGAGAACAATCTGTTCTCTGCTGAAGCTGAATGTTTATAGAAGATGCAGTAGATATAAGATAGTATTATTTCCAAGTCCAGGATTGGAAGTTGAAAGCTGATTGAAGATTTTTGGATATGGTTAGTTGAGTTATCCTCCAAATTGTTGCTTCTTCATTAGTATTTGACTGTCAGGTGTAACAGTCAAATAAGGGGAAATTGTTGAGCAAGATTGAAGCTGTATATATAACTCAACAATACTGGTTCGGATAACTCAACATAGAACAAGTACTTTGAAATAATCTATGTTCCACTAGGATCAGTACAGATTATTTATTTGGCATATACACAAAAGGTTTTGTTAGCTGCAGTGAAGAAGATATCAACAGTGATCCGTATGAAGTTTATTAATATATTCAGGCATCGGAGGAATAAGGTTGGAATCATTTGAAGCAGTTATCAGAATCAGTGTGATGACCTCAAGGATTCCTAGCGAAGTTGTTTATATTTGGTAGAAGACTTGACAGTGGTTTCTACGGGTATAATATGAAGGCCTGAGAGCGGAACTAGTCGTTCGTGAACCAGACCCGTGTACAAGACGTTAGTATCCATGAAAGGAAACGGAGTATTATTTTTAGAAATACTGTTAAGTGGTTTTTGTACTCGAGGAGTCTGGAAATATTTTATAGTACGAAAACTCGGAGATTAGAAGGCTTGAAGATACAAATGATTACAGCCCGAGAATTTATAGGATTTATTTAATCAATGGCTGATCTTTTATTAAATGAATAAATGGAAATCAATTCATTTATTTATTTAATTTTACATCAATAATTATTTTTAAATAAATAAATTAATGGTTGATTTTTTGTTAAATAAAAAAATGATACCTAATTCGTTAATTAATTTAATTTAACTTCAATTATTTATTTATCCTGCCAGCCAGATTTTCAATTTGCATGCATGCTCTCTCTCTCTCGGGTGTTGTTGTTTGCAAATAAAAGAAAACAAAAAAAGAGTACATTGAATTGTAATCAGAAAATGGCAGCTCGGAAATTGCATGCATGAAGTACAGGAGATTCATAGACAAAGAAATCAAGGTGGGGCCCGCTTGCATGTGATCCAGAAAGAATCTAAAGAAATCAACTGGTTGTTTCTATTTTGTTTGCAAAGAAATGAAAAATAGATGGTGGCAGTCTCTCGTGTGTGGATTACACCCGGGCGCCTTCTTCCTCTGTGAAATCAGAAGCGCGTAGAATCAACCTCCCTATTGCTGCCTTGGTTCTGTGTAAAGCAACACGGGAGAATTGTGTAGCTCCAAGAAATAAACACAGAGTTGCAACCAACACTTAGAGATTTCTTTATATTTATTCGGGACCCACCTGCATAGCTATGTTTTGATAAACAGAAAACAAAGTCATGAAGTCCAGTTGCTCATGCGCAAGTAAAAAATTTCGAGTCGCAAGTAACTTTCTACTAGCAACCAAGGTCACAGCTAAGTCTTAACGGAAATAAAAAAAAATGAGTGCTACACAAGGATCTCTTTGCTTCACAAGTAACAATTCAAGAGAGCAGTACACAGTCACAAGTAAGGGAGTAAAAAAATTAATTCAAGTGGCAAACTACAATTCTATTCGCAAGTAAACAAAAACCTCATGTGTTATGTAATCGCAAGTAACTAAAAATGCTAAGGCAGGATTACTGTATCTCTTTGTTCGCAAGTAAATTAGTTGTGCAGTTCAGGAACGCAAGTAAATTATATTTGAAAGTTGTCAACTCAAAATACTTAGTCCTGATTAAGCCACATGTACATCTTCTCTCTCCAGCCTATCACACTATATTATCAACAACAGCAAATTGAAATTGTATCTCTCCATTTTTATAGCAGTGCGGAGCTTTTACAAAAATTATCTCAACACTCTTGAAAGCTTCATTTGACAAGGAGAGGTCATGTCCAATTTGAGTAACATGCTAATTTCTATGGGCTATGCTCTTACTGCAACTAAGTTAGGTGATGTTAGGAGAATGGGTCTTAGGAAAGAATGGAGCTTTCTATATGATTCCTTTATTAAGGTGTTTTCTGGTAAAGTTAGCAACTTTGATGTTGTGACTTATTCACTTGTTAACATGCTTTATATGATTTTAAGTGATAAGTATTTTAATTTCAGTACTTCTGTCATGTATGAATTAGGGAGTAAGTTAGGAGATATAAAGAAGAGGTCTAGGAACATCTATTATGCTAGATTCTTTATGATGTTAGCTAATTTTGTTTCTGAGGATCTCTCAATTAGGAACCCAACAAACAAGTTAGATTGTTGAGTCCAAGAGAGAAGAATTATTGCTAACCTGAACAGGGAAAATCACCACAAGGATGTTCCCCTTGTTTACATGCCAATTATGGAACAGCCTCAGGTAAGTGGGGTAAATATTTTTGTCCCTACTACTTCTCAACCACCAGTTTCTTTACAATCAACTATGGCTATGACACCTGTGAGAGTGACCAAACAGGTGCCTACCCAAGCTACAAAACCAAGAATTTCAAAATCCAAGTCAAAGAAAGCCCCTTATAATTTCTCTCAAAAGAAGCTAGTTGTAACACCCACTAAAAACCAAGAGAGAGTGTGAAGGGTAGTAAGTCTGGTGAGGGACAGGGTGAATATAAAAGAAGCCCTAAGGATAAGGAGGGAGAGGTTTGTGTAACCCAACCTAGCCACACTGCAGTTTCCCAACAAACTGTAGTGCTTAATAAGAACTCAAGCTCATTACTAGTTTCATCCTCCCAAAAGGATGTTAATATTGAAACAAGCTCTCAACCAAGAGCATGGGCCAAGAGGGTTAGGGACACAAGCTCATCCCAAACTTATGCTAGAAAGAAGAAATCTAAAATACTTGAGGATACACGGGGTGCACACGCTGTGCAAACTGCAGTTAAAGACTCAGTTACAGCACCTTCCCAAAGTCAGGTTGAGGTGATTCATGTAAATATGGAGTCACAACTAAAATCTTTAATAATAGAAGCACCTCACACACCAAACTGACCAATAAATTCTTTGGATATGGACATGATTCACACATCAATTCCTGATTCTCCATCTTTAACACCCATGAAGAAGCCAAAATCTACAACAAGTGAACATCATCTTTCAGATGATTTGTTAGCTCACTTACCATTTCTTTCTGATTCTACTAAGAAATCTGTGCAAAATCTCAAATCAATCAGCACAGATTTTATAGTAGTCTCTACTCCAAACTCTGTCATTTCTACTATCTCGACGGATATTGTTCATCCGTCGACTAGTGATTATATCTCGACGGATGTGCTTAACAGCAGTCATCCGTTGAAACTCTCAACTACTACCTCGAAAGATGTCTCTCATCCGTTAAATATCACTGGACCATTTCAAATTTCGACTATTATTACAAGTGCAGATGATCTAGTAGTTATACAATCACACTTAGTATTGAGAGAAGGGAGTGAACATAGTGAGAGGCCGAGTTGCTCTCAGGAAAAAGGAGAGGAAAAGAGTGAAAATATGCAAGCTATTTCTTCCAGCTTGGCAAAAGTGAGTGAGTGGAGTCCCACCTTAGTAGGTGAAGGTGAGGGTGTGAGGGTGGGTAGCCGAGGGGAGCCCTTGATGCAAAAACAGAGAGAAAATGAGAGAAAACCAGGTACAGAAGAATGGGAAGAGCCCATTGTTAGTGAGTTAAGGGATGCCAAGGAGGCTGAAAGGAAACAGCTATTTCAGCAAGATTATCAAGTTGTCTTAGACTCTGTTTCTTATGAAGCTGAGGCATTTACTCACCATGTTCCAGTTTATCAAGTTTTAAAGAACATGACAATGTGGCTGCTGAGAGAATACTCAATTTGGTGCACACAACTGCCTCCATGCAAAGGGCCAAATATGCAATCACTGCCATGCCCTCCACAGCTGGTGATGGTTTTGAATATGCTAAAGAATCATTTGAGGATGATGGCGAGGATGATGAAATATAAGGCATGAGCATAGGGGAGATGCAAAAACTCCATCATGGATAATGTACAAGGAATGCTCTTACCCACATCTCCAATCCACACTATTCAAGCTTATTCATGACACCTAAATGACAATTCAAGCATCCACTAGTGCCAGCACCAAAAGTTTACTTAAAGCTCACTTGGAATCTCTACAATTGCACAAAATTCAAGCTCTCCAACAAAGTCAGGATGTGCACACCATAAAGCATAAAATTGGTGAAATTAAAAAGGAATTTGTTGCAAGGTTAGGCTTCCAGGAACAACAATGACAGAGATAGCTCAAAAGCTGAGAAAGGAAGCTGATTTGAACAGAAAAGTTGAGGCCACGAACACAAGACTGACAAAGGTGGAGAAATCAATGGCCAAGATACTTTAAAATCAGGAAACTTAAACAAGTCTGCTACAACAGTTGGTGGCTGCATAAACCTCAACCTCCACTCAACTTGATGCTAACAAAAAGGGGGAGACAGACTCTATCACTCAAGTTAATCAGGGAAAGTCAACCAGTGAGGGGGAGAAAGTGCTCAACATACAAGTTAACAAGGTGATTGTTCCAGCAATTGCTTTCTCTAAGCCACCCTCTCTTAACAGCATTGATCTGATCAAGATAGCAATAGCTGAGTTGGAGTTAAATGAAAAACAGAAGAAGCTTGATGCAAACATCAAGAAGAAGTTTGGTCCAGTTGAGAAGCCAGACAAAGTCTTCTCTCATTTCTCTCAATTGAGACAAATTTCAGCAAATGAAATAAGCTTAGAGGACATGGAAAGAGGTCAACCCTCATCAATTAAATCTCCAAAGGCCAATGTGATTTTTAAACCCAAGAGAAATTATCCAAAGAATTCAGATAAAAATCCATTGGGCCTAATATATGAAACCCCTAAGACAGATGAGGAGAAGCTGCTTGGAAGGTCTATTGCCTTCTTCAAAGATCCCAGAGACACAAAGTCAAAGAAAAGAATCGCTAAGATCTACAGAAATGGTAAATTAATCTGTGTAGTGGTTGGACATCCACAATTTACAGAGGCTAAGAAAGAAGAAAAGGTGAGGCTCAAACAACAACAAAAGCAAGCTATTTTAGATGCCAAGAACCAAGCTAAGAAGCCTGCAACCACATAAGCTGCATTGCCTACTGTGAAATATGAGAATCTGATTGAAGGAAAGCAAGAAAAACCAAAGCAGACTAGGAAATTTAGATACAAGCTCCCATCCAAGAGGAAGCTGGATTTCAATGATGATAAGGAAGAATACATGTCAATCCAATCTACTACTTCAAGTCAACCAGCCATACCTACATTGAAGGAGGTTGAATTCAAGGTTGATCCTAACATAACTTTCCATGGTGAACTTGTAATTCCCAAGGATGAACCTATATATTGGGGCAACCTACCTCTTCCTGATTTAAACATTCCAATCCAAGACAAGCCAAGAAAGACAAAGAAAAGAGCTATCAAGAAGGCCAAGCATGTCAAACTTAAATCCAAATCACTGACCACACCCAGATCAACTGTCAACAAGGGAGATCAACTCTTCATTTATGAAATTAAATAATTCTCAGACATAAATTTTTATCTAGAAGAGATAGATGAAGTTAGAGCCATTGATGCTTACAGACATCTTCCAGAAAGGTTAGTCTTCAGGTACAAGGATGGAAGAGAGATGACTTGGCCCCTTCACAGAATTCTCAATGAGGGTTATTCTACTATGGTGACTATCTTCTCCTCAATCAAGAAGAACTTTAGATTCAACATAGTTGCCAAGAAAATGGTACTAAACAAAATTGAGGAGATAAGGAATAGCTGGAGAGGACCAAATGCACTCCCAAGAGTATTAAAATTCCTTTTATTGGAGAAAATGTGCATTTGAGACCATACTGGATATTGGAATTCAAAGATGATAAATGCAAGAAGATTCTTCAGATTGGAAGATCAGCTAAAGATTTCAAGCAATGAAACTCTCATGGAGATGCAAAAAAACTGGATCAGACAAATGAAGATGAATCTGAGTTCTACAGGCAACTCCAATTCTATATTGAGGAAAATAATGTGAAGTTGGGAAAGAAGTTCAGACAGTCAAGGAAATAAGATAAATTTGCTCAGTCTAGAGGAGCACCTTGAAAATGGCCTGTGAGATTCTCTACAAACCTTTCTATGTATGTTTGTCAATAAATTGCAGTACTTGTAAATTTAATCTACTATAATTTAGTCTGTATTCAAAGGGTGTTTTGTTATCATTAAGTTTCTCTTAATTTATGGCTACAATTATAGTAGACATAAATTGGTGCAGATTGTTAAGAATATGTTGTGAACTTGATGATAAGTTAAACAAAACACTTAGTAGGTTTTATTTAGTGTATTTGTAGCTTTCAACGGATGATCACTTCAACATCCGTTGAAAGAGTAGCTTATGTTACAATAAGATTAGTAGCACATTTTTGTATATTGTAATGCCTAAGTGAACTAGATGTTGTAGAATGTTTAACTCATGTTGACTACTAGATTGATATGCAAGATAGGTTGGTTAATTATAAATATTAGATGCCTTGTAATCTTGTATAAATAAAATGGAGTTAACTGCCATGAGGACAGTCTCAACAGATGTTTCACTAAGCTTCAATGGATGATCATCCAAAGTTTCAACGGATGATCAACCGTAGTTTCGACGGATGATCCAATGAAGCTTCAACGAATAATCAAATTCAAGAGAGCAGTTGATAGTGACTTGACAGTCACATGCGTTAATTGTATGCAAATGGAATGTGGCAGCCTAATTACAGGTTTTAGAGAACAAAGAAGCATTTCCATTTTCATGCTAAACTGAAGATATTCAAAGATGCTGGATTGAGAAATGAAGATGTATGAGATTAGACTGGAACATTTTGTCTTATTTGTTTTTCTTTTTATCATGTACCTTGGAGATATATAAACCAAGTATAGAAAGTAGAATTTTATCCAAGACAGTAAGCAATTACCAGAGAAATAGAAAAAGCTACATCTATAAAGAATTTCTTTGTTCTTGTGAGTTCAACTTGTAAGTAGCTGTGTACAACACTGTAACACGGAGTTCTCTTATTAATATATATCTCTGGTGAAAAGGTTCATTCCACCAGAAAGTTTTTAAGTACTTGTATTAATTACTTTGTGTTTTGATGTCTTTACCACTTTTGTTCACCCCCATTGCCAAATCAAATACGGTTATATATATTCATAGTAGAATTGTTCTTAAAAGAAGAATCTAGAATTACATTCAACCCCCCTTCTGTAATTCTTTGTTAGATTGTTTGGGATTAACACTAGTATCAAATGGGATAGAAGAAGATTAGATTGTCAAGCTCCTTATATAATATAATAAAGGTTCACAGTCTAAGTGGTGTTAGACAAACCACTGGAAGGGCTGAAATATTATTTAGAAATAGTATATCTTTACTATTGAATAATGCTTGTATACTTTGTGAATATTGAGCGGGATCAAAATAATAGAATAATTCTTTCTTTTATTCTGACAATAGAGAAGAACTAGGATTCTATGATATTATTATTGCTTAGGTTCTTAATCTAGATATAGTGATTGACACTTGTATATAATGCACATGCTTTGATTCATACATTAAGTAATTTATTTTAAATTATGAATTTATGTATTGGGCAATGACATTATGTTAGGTCACACAACACTGTAGAAGGGGGTTGAATATAGTGTATAATACAATCAAATCGATTTCGAACACAAGTAATAGTAAACAGATATATTCGATATAATAAACTCTGTTACAATGGAACTGTTCTCTCTCAGTGATAAACAAATAGCATGAGAGCTGCTAGGTTACAATGTATGATCTTCTCGATAATGATAACACATATAGTATAAACCTATATCTGTATTTATATAGTACACAGTTATAAGATAACTTCTAATTGATATGGAATATAATTCTGTCTCCTAAAATATATCAATCAGATATCTTATACAATTCTTTCAGTCCTCTAACTCTTTCTATGCATATCTTCTTTTTGTATTAGTCTCGATCTTCATTCCTGTAAATCAGCTTCCAACCTTAACTATTAGTCCTCCCGTACTTAAGTTCTGATATCCATCTTTTGATATTTATCTTATGATAATCTAAGTTCTGATATCCTTAAGTTCTGACTTCCAGCAAGTACTGACTCCAGTAAGTACTGATATTTCCTATTTGTTAAGATCTGAAAACTAAACATGAAACATATTAGACATGACATCTCAAATATATCTAACAATCTCCCCCAACTTGTAAATTGTGCAAAATATACAAGTTAATAGATTTGATGATGTCAAAAACATTTAAGTTCAAATGTAATAAGAGTTTAATAAGACTATTAACTACAACTTACAGTCCTTGTAGCTTTACCAACTTCACTGGATCAATCTGAATCCATAATTATTCTTAACAAAATCTCTTACCAGCTTGTCTTCAGCTTTCCTCAGAAATTCAACTAACTGTGCTTTGACCTGCATCAGTTATTCATCTTTACTATCACCAATCTGATAAATAGCTGTTCTGAGAGCTTGAATTGATGTTCTTTCAAGTCCATCACCAAGTCTGATAACTCTAGGATGTGAAGAGTTTTCATTATAACATAAGCATTTTCCTTTCAGAATAACTTCCACCTTAGCAGAATTTTTCAGCATAGGAATTTCTCTTCCATCACCTTTAATAATCATTGGTATATACTGAGAAGTCTTTGTACCAGAGATTCTGAATAGATCTCTTATAGCCTTCAAAATATATTATGACCATCTTCTTGTAACATCAGAGTTTACTTCCAGAAGATAGTGAATATGTTGGAGCTCTCTAACAGACTTCTTTAGCACATCAGTATCAGCTAGTCTGTAAGTTAATCCATCATAGAGAAATAAAATCAATTTCTCCTTTAGATTATCCTTATCATGAGCATCTATCACAATTTGGGCAGACAGCACTTTGTCAAGGTGTTTTTGTTTGATTTGTTCATATGGTTTTTCTGTCAACATGAAAGGATTTCTTAAAGTAACTTCTACTCCTGTTTGTATCTTTTCTTCACCAGAACCTAATCCAGCTTTATTTCTAGGTTGCTTGGATCTCAACCCAAATGTTACGAGTTGATTTATCATAAGATTGGATTTTGGTTCAACTGGAGTAGCTTTCTTCCATAACAGCTTCTTCTTATCAGCAATTATCATCTTTTCCAAATTAACTTGATCGGAATTTGATGTTTCTTCTATAGCTTGCTGTTCTTCATTTTGAACAACTTGAGCAGTGTCAGAGGTTGTTTTAGATTCTTCAATTACCTTTCTTCTCTTCAGAATTTGAACAGTTTCATCTTCTATCAAATCATTATCATGCATTATAGTTTGATACACTGGAATGGAAGAACTTATCTTTTTCTCAATCTTTAATGGTTCACTAACCTTTTCTTTTCCTTTTGACTTAGGATCAATCTCAGTTTGTGATCTAGTCTTGGACTTTGAAGTCTCATAATTTGACTTTTCCCTAATCACAATGCCTTTTTCCTTAGGAGGTTTCTTTGTATCAGAAGCTTTAGACTTAATCTAACGTCTTCCTCCTTGAGAGTTTCCAAATCCATTCCTGGATTTTATTTCAGAAATAATCTTCTTGATATCTCCTCATCAAGTGTCTGGATTTTAGGATTTTTGTAATGAACAGTAGTCTGCTTCCCCTTTAGCTTCAGAGTTTGTAAAAACTTATGAGAGTCTTTAGATCCTGACTAAATCAGAATATCAGAACTATCAGAACTTGACTTCAGACTTTTATCATTCACAGCATCAGAACTTGACTTGTTCTGTGTAGAAGATTTTCCTTGAACTTTTCCTTGACCTCTACTCTTATCAGAGTTTCTCATCCTTTTTCTTCAGTATTTCAATAGGTGAGCATTTGGGCTTAACTACCTTCTCCCCCTTTTTGGCATCATCAAGAAGTAAGAGAGAAAGAAGAAGTTCAACTGAAGATTGGATTTCTTCCAATTGAGCTTTATGGGAAACTTGGTTAGCCAGGACCTCATCAATTTGGGCTTGTTGTTTCTCTTGAATCTTCTCAATGGCTTCAATTTTCTCAAGAGTAGGTCTGATATATCTATTCTTGTCAAGCTTAAGCTGTAGATCTAGCTTATCAGCATGTTCCTTTAGTGTATCAACCTTTTCATGAGTAGAAGAATGTAGACCTTAAAGATTTTTGGTAGATAGAGCAGTGATCTTGAGTTGTGTCTTTAAATCAGCATTTGTTGTAATATCCGGGATATATCGTGTAATTATTTTTGCTAATTAAATAAATATTATGTGTGTTCAGTATCTTTTCTGTGAATTAATTGTTAAGTGTTATCTGTGTTTGGATATTTAAAAATAATATTAATTGAGTATTTTAATTTTTATATGTCCAAAATAAAATATAGATAATTGTCATATCTTCCAAATTATTTTTATGTTGATTTATGGATTTATAAGGATCATATGACATTTATAAAATCTTTTTCCGAGCATTTAAAATCTATTTTATAAAAACGGGAACCAACCAACGTCATCCGTTGTTACGTTTTTAGAACCCGAAACTCTTCCGAGAACTCCTTCCTAACCTAATTGTAATATTCCGAGCATATTCTATGTTTCGACTTTTTTGATCCGGCGTACGGTTTGTTCTGCGCGGGTCCCGGCACAACATTTTCGATACAATATTCGTTACGGTAAATCAATAAAACCCGTATTTTCGATAAACGGAAGCTTTTTATTAAACTATCCCAATTATCACCTCGTAGTACGTGTAACCAGACGCTGAGACCAAGACCGCAGTATAAATTGTACTGGTTTGGATAATTATCCCGAAAACCGATACCGTTTGGATCAATTTTTATAAATAAACGTACCGTTTTATATCCGAAATGATCCAACGGGATACTAATTTTCCGTAATTATAAATAGCCTTTTCCCGTATTTTATTTCGTATCAAAATCATTTGCAGACAGATAATTATATAATTTTACAGAGAAAAATCATATATTCATAAACTGTTCCAAGAATCAAACCAACTTTTGAAGGTGTTATTGATCTTTTGATGATTGCATGTTGTAGAGTTTGTTTTCCTGATGATTTTGGTATATTATACGTCTGATTTGGAGTTCAATAACATGTTCAAATTTGAGTTTGATTTTCGAATTTCAAATTAGGGTTTATAACCAGTATGAATGTTTTCAATTGAAATTTGGGGGTTTTTGATTTAGGGGTTATTAGCTGATGATTTATAGTGGGTTGTATTCCTTATGAAATTTGCAATCGATTGATATATAGCTCGTTAATAGAGGACTGTGAATCGAAGGGAGTTATATTTTGAAGTTTTCTGATGTTCGCCGGAAACCGGCGATGTTCTTGGCCAATTTCCGGCCAGAACAGGAATGATTAGAATGATTTGTTTGCATGAATATGTTCCTGGTGAAGTGTAGTTGTAATCTGGACAGTTTGGTGGCCTGGGGTGACCGGAATCGTGTTCTCCGGCCACACTCCGGCGAAGTCGACGGCGGGGCTGGCAAAATTGCAAACAGGCCCCTGTAGTTTTAAAAACGATACAGTTAGGTCCCTGAAGTTTCCAGACTTTGCAAAAAGTGGATTCCTGTTTTAAAAATGTTTAAAAATCATATTTCCTATTTATTTTTATTATAAAAATTCATTTTTAATTTTTGAAAATTCTAAAAATTAGTATTTTAATTCCGAAAATTATTTTTAATTCAAAAATAAATCTGAATTAATTAGTTAATTAATTTCAGTTAATTTTTAATTGATTAATTGGTCAATTAATTCGGAAATTAATTGATTAATTGATTTAATTAATTATTAATTGATTTTAGTTAATTATTTAATTAGATTTAATTATTTAAAAATGATTTAAAATTCCGAAAAATAGTTTCGAGCCTTAAAATATTATTCTAAATTATTTCCAAGGCTCGATAATTATTATAAAATTGTTTCGGAGCCGGAATTAGCCAACCGAACCCTGTTTGTTACCCCGAAATTGATCCAACAACCCGTTTTAATTCCGAAAAATGTTTTAAAAATCATTTTAAATACCAGAAAGCCTATTTATGACCCGAGACTTTTTTATAAATGATATGTCATTGATTATGTGATGTATTATGTGTTATACGTGACTTGTTGATTGACTATCGGTCTATATATTCGGTGTTTACTTGATTATTATGTAACTTTTAATCCGTTAATCGGATTTGGGTGAAACGAAGGGTAGATAAAAGTATGTGTTGAATAGAATTCTATGAGTCAATTATTGATAGATATTTATGATATGTGAGCAGAAGAGGCAAGACGTAGGAAGGGGAAACAGGTAGTTGAGGAGTAAGACGATTGTGATTGGAAGCAAGTGCAGTGTAGTAAGCTAATACCAGGCAAGTGTTCTGAACTTTCTCGAGATATTGTAGTACTTGATAGTCTTGTTGATATTGCAAGTGCTTTGTAGCACTGAAACCCAAACCCTGATTCCAGTTATTGTTCTTGAGCCATGAACTTTATTCTTTCTAAGCCATTGACTATTGTATACCTCAAAAACGAACCACAAATCTACGATACTACTCCACAAATACATAGAAACTAAAAACCAAACACTGAATTGAGTTACTTATATACTCAACCCATTGTATCCTATTCTTTGAAAGCTCAAATCTTTGAAACCCTGAAATGTTGATTCCTTTGTTATCCAATTCTTTCATTACCCAGCATCCAAGCTTTGAAATTACCTTGTTGATTCGTACAAGGATTGAAACCCTTTCATTGTTAAGCACTCACTGTTGTTAATGATTCCGGTTATTGTTTATTATTGTTTATTCTGTTATTTTGTTGGAATTGGATTGTTTTTATAAAATTGTGGACCAGATTCGTGGTCAGACCATATAATGGTCAAGTTAGGCCAATGTGTGCCTTGGATCCAGTAGTTAGAGCAATGTTGTGTGAGTTGCTGATAAGTGGCATTTTATACCACTTAGAACGTCTTAAAATGGCTTAAATTGGTGTCTTAAAATCAAGTATTTTGTGTATTTAATGCGTTTTTCTAGTGTTTATGCATTTCAGGGTATTAGTTACATTTCGGGGGAGGAATCATCAAGAATAAGCCTTGGCATGTGTTCACCATTGCGAGAGGAAAGGAATAGGCAGATTACGGCGAAGAAACGGAGCAAGCTTGGAATTTTTCCAGTAGGGTCCTGCGCGCCCGCGCAGAAATGCTGAGTGGCCGCGCAAGGTCGGGGAAAAAGCTGAATTATTTTAGACTTCTACTTCTGTGTGGCTTCCAACTTCTATGTAATCTGAGTTTTATGGGACTATTATATAGGTAGATTTGAGACGTTTTCATAGAGAGTATTAAGGAGATTATGTTTTAGATTGTGTTTTACGCAAGAAGCGAAGGAGATAAGGAAGAAGACCGATTTAGCACACCGCAACGAAGAGGAAGCATATATTCTTATGATTCTTGTTTCGTTGTAACGTTGGATGCTAGTTTTCTTGTTTTGACTTATTTACTCTTGTGACGTACTCTGGTTTAATATAATTAGTTTAGTTATTATTTTCTTGTGTTTGTTTATCATGATTTCATATGAACCCATGATGGCGATGAGTTCTATTATGGGCTAATCGTGATCATGGGGTTACAACGGATTTATTATGGAATTCTTTAGTTAATTGTTTAATATTTTAGTGTGTAATGATTGCATGATATCTAGTATTGGTTGCGCGTATTCGTCTTATGTGCGTCGCAAACATATAAGATAGGGTGTTAATCTCTTGTGAAGCGACGGTGGATCTTGAGATTTAGAACTTGCCATGCTAGCATAGGTTCATGTACGTTGTGCATGATTAGTGGGTAACTCTAACAGTTTTATTTGCCCTATGTAATCAAAAGGAATAACTTGTGCTTAAATTGTTGTGGTGTCAATTTCTGTAGACATATAGGAACTCAACATAATTGATGACTATTCAACTTCTATCTTAATTGTGGATGCTTGGTAGAATGGTATTAGTACAATGAAAGTTGGCTTTTATCAGTTTCGTGTTATTCGATTAATGTCATCACTGTCACATGCTAAATGTAATAAAAATGGCTATAGAAGGAAGTAATAATGAAGTTGTGATCTCATGAGTGTTTTATTATTGATAATTTGAAGTGTTAGTTAAGTGGTTAATTAAGTAGTTAATTATAGTTAATATTTGATCAACAATTTTAAGTGTTATTATCTTAACATTGAGAAGTAATCATACATTGGTGAGTGAGTTTAATTAGACAATAATTTAGTCTGAGTCTCTGAGAGAACGAACTAGAAAGTATTCTATATTACTTGCGAACGCGTATACTTGCGTGAATATTAGTGCGTGTTTTCGCCCTAACAAGTTTTTGGCGCCGCTGCCGGGGACTCGGCGTATTTGTTTAGTTTATGTACTTACCATCATTGGTCATTAGGACTCAGTGATTAGGACGTAGTAGTTACTTACTCTTTTCGGTTGTGTTTCAGGTATTTTAGCAAGCGTTTATGCAAACTCGTTCTCGTGCTCGCAAGAGGACTTTAGATACAACTGAGGAGACAAACGAAGTTCTTGATATTCTGGAGAAGTTAGATTTTGAGGATTCGGATTCAGGCGCTGAGCAGAAAGAACCAGTAAACATGGGAGATCGTATTGTTCAAGCTGATCCAGCTCTTATGGATTTTTCTCGGCCTAAAATTGATGATATTCAGTCAAGCATCCTTCATCCGGCTATTCAAGCTAACACCTTTGAAATCAAGCCGGGCACTATTCAGATGGTGCAGAATTCTGTTTCTTTTGGAGGAGCGGCAACTGAAGACCCCAACATGCACATAAGAAATTTTGTCGAGATCTGCAGCACTTTTAAGTATAATGGCGTGACTGATGAGGCTATCAAGTTGAGGCTTTTCCCATTCTCACTGAGGGATAAGGCTAAAGACTGGTTACATTCTGAACCAGCTGGGTCCATCACTACGTGGCAAGATCTTGCGCAAAAGTTTCTGGTGAAGTTTTATCCAATGGCAAAGACTGCTGCTATGAGGAGTGCTCTTACTCAGTTTGCGCAGCAACCTACAGAATCTATGTGCGAGGCTTGGGAACGCTACAAGAAAATGTTGAGAAAATGTCCACATCATGGAATGCCGGATTGGATGGTAATCACTGGTTTTTATAATGGTTTGGGGGCCCAATCTCGACCCATGCTCGATGCAGCAGCTGGAGGAGCCTTATGGGCTAAAAGCTATACTGAGGCGTATAATCTTATAGAGACAATGGTTGCAAATGAGCATCAAAACCCAACTCAGAGGATGACGTCAGGCAAGGTCGCAGGTATTCTGGAAGTTGATGCAGCCACCGCTATTGCAGCCCAGCTCCAAGCGCTATCAATGAAGGTTGATTCTCTGGCTACGTATGGAGTTAATCAAATAGCTATGGTTTGTGAGCTTTGTGCAGGTTCTCATGCTACGGATCAGTGTTCTCTTGTCAACGAATCTGTTCAGTATGTGAATAATTATCAGCGACAACAGCAGCCTGTGCCAGCGACCTATCATCCTAATAACAGAAATCATCCAAATTTCAGCTGGGGGAATAATCAGAATGCTATTCAGCCACCATATCAGCAAGGGGTGAGTAAACAGTTTAACCCACCTGGATTCCAGCAACCACAGCAGTATGCTACAAGGCAATCATATCCTCAACAGGGAAGTGCAGCTGCACCTACTAGTGCTGATTTTGAGGAACTTAAGCTGTTGTGCAAGAGTCAGGCGGTTTCTATCAAGACCTTGGAAAATCAAATCGGTCAATTAGCCAATGCAGTGCTCAATCGTCAACCTGGCACTCTTCCCAGTGACACGGAAGTACCAGGCAGGAAGGAAGCTAAAGAGCAAGTCAAGGCTATTACCTTAAGGTCTGGAAAAGTAGCCGAGGATGAAAAGGTAAAAGTAGAAGCTGAAGTTAGAGATAAAGAATCTAAGAAAAAGGAGAAAGCGGCGGAACCAAGAAAGACTACTGTTGAACACACTCTGCCTGAGGCTAATACAGGGGAGAAACAGCTCTATCCTCCACCACCTTTTCCTAAGAGATTGCAGCAACAAAAGCTGGATAGACAGTTCGGGAAGTTTCTGGAGGTGTTCAAGAAACTTCACATCAATATACCTTTCGCTGAGGCTCTGGAACAAATGCCTAGTTATGCGAAGTTTATGAAGACTATTCTTTCAAGAAAGGTGAAACTGGATGACCTTGAAACCGTTGCTCTCACGGAAGAATGCAGCGCGGTTCTGCAACAAAAGTTACCACCAAAACTGAAAGATCCAGGAAGCTTCACCATTCCTTGCACCATTAACAATCTAACTTTTGACAAGTGCCTTTGTGATTTGGGAGCAAGCATTAATCTGAAGCCCTTGTCGATCTTTAAAAAGCTGGATCTGCCTGATCCAAAACCCACATACATGTCGCTACAATTGGCAGACCGTTCCATTACTTACCCAAGGGGCATAGTTGAGGATGTGCTCGTCAAGGTGGATAAGCTCTTCTTTCCAGCAGATTTTGTTATTCTGGATTTTGAGGAAGATAAGAAGATTCCCATAATCTTGGGGAGGCCTTTCTTGGCTACTGGCCGTACCTTGATAGATGTGCAAAAAGGGGAACTTACTATGCGGGTCCAAGATCAGGATGTGACCTTCAACGTATTCAAGGCAATGAAATTCCCTACAGAAGATGAGGAGTGCTTAAAAGTGGATGTGATTGATTCCGCGGTTACTTCGGAACTCGAGCACATGCTAATGTCTGATGCATTGGAAAAGGCCTTAGTGGGGGAATTTGACAGTGATGATGAAGATAGCAACGAGCAATTACAATATCTGAACGCTTCTCCCTGGAAGCGAAAGCTGGACATACCATTTGAATCTCTTGGTACTTCTGACCTTAAGAATGCTAAAGGGAAGCTCAAACCATCAATAGAGGAAGCACCTACCTTGGAGCTCAAACCACTACCTGAACACTTGAGGTATGCTTTTTTAGGTGATTCATCTACGTTACCTGTTATTATTTTAGCTGACCTTTCAGGTAGTGAGGAAGACAAGCTCTTAAGGATTTTGAGAGAATTCAAATCGGCTATAGGATGGACCATAGCAGACATCAAGGGGATAAGTCCTTCATATTGTATGCATAAAATTCTGCTAGAGGAAGGTAGTAAGCCAACTGTGGAACAGCAACGAAGGCTGAATCCCATCATGAAGGAGGTGGTGAAGAAAGAAATTCTGAAATGGCTAGATGCAGGCATCATTTATCCTATTTCTGACAGCTCGTGGGTGAGCCCCGTATAATGTGTACCTAAGAAAGGAGGTATCACTGTGGTCGCAAATGAAAAGAATGAGCTCATCCCTACTCGAACAGTTACAGGATGGAGAGTATGCATGGATTATAGGAAATTGAACAAAGCCACAAGGAAGGATCACTTTCCTCTTCCATTTATTGATCAAATGCTTGACAGATTGGCGGGACATGAGTATTTTTGTCTTCTGGATGGTTATTCCGGGTATAATCAGATTTGTATTTCACTAGAGGATCAGGAAAAGACTACCTTCACTTGTCCATTTGGCACATTTGCTTTTCGTAGAGTTTCGTTTGGGTTATGTGGCGCCCCGGCCACCTTTCAGAGATGTATGATGGCTATATTCTCTGACATGATTGGAAATAACGTCGAAGTGTTCATGGATGACTTCTCCGTCTTTGGACACTCATATGATGAATGTTTGAATAATCTGTGCGCCGTACTCAAAAGATGCGTGGAAACTAATTTGGTGCTTAATTGGGAGAAATGTCATTTTATGGTGCGTGAAGGCATTATCCTTGGGCATAAGGTCTCTAGCAAGGGTCTGGAGGTGGACAAGGCCAAGGTGGGAGTCATTGAAAATCTTCCCCCACCCAATTCTGTGAAAGGAATCCATAGTTTTCTTGGTCATGCGGGTTTTTATCGGCGATTCATCAAGGACTTTTCAAAGATATCTAAGCCGTTGTGCAATTTGCTTGAGAAAGATGTGCCTTTCAAATTTGATGATGAATGTTTGGCAGCATTTGTGACTCTCAAGAAGAGTTTGATCACTGCACCAGTTATTACAGCATCAGATTGGACAGAACCGTTTGAGATGATGTGTGATGCGAGTGATTATGCGGTAGGTGCAGTTCTGGGACAGCGCAAGAAAAATCTCTTCCATGTGGTCTACTATGCGAGTAAGACTTTAAATGGTGCCCAATTGAACTACACCACTGCTGAGAAGGAGCTTTTGGCTATAGTCTTTGGCTTTGAGAAATTTCGATCTTATCTACTTGGTACGAAAGTAACAGTATTCACTGATCATGCAGCTATTCGCTATCTGGTTTCTAAGAAGGATTCGAAGCCGAGACTCATTCGTTGGGTGCTTTTACTTCAGGAATTTGAGTTAGAGATCAAAGATAGAAAAGGTACCGAGAATCAAGTAGCTGACCATCTCTCTAGGTTGGAGAATCCCGATTCTACTTCACAAGATAGGACGTTAATCAATGAATCTTTTCCGGATGAGCAATTGTTTGCAATTCAGGAGGAAGAACCATGGTTTGCAGATATTGTAAACTATCTTGTCAGCAATATAATGCCTCTTAATTTGACATCCGCGCAAAAGAAGAAGTTTCTGCATGAGGTGAAGTGGTATATGTGGGATGAGCCATATTTGTTTAGACAGGGAGCTGACCAGATCATCAGGAGATGTATCCCGTTCTGTGAGATGGAGGGGATATTACGAGACTGCCATTCCACGGTTTATGGTGGACACTATGGAGGTGAGAAGACGACAGCTCGTATTCTGTAAGCAGGTTTTTTCTGGCCTACTTTGTTCAAGGATGCTCATCAGTTTGTCTTAAGGTGTGATCGTTGCCAAAGAGTGGGAAATTTGTCAAGGAAGGATGAGATGCCATTAAATGTGATGCTTGAAGTCGAGGTCTTTGATGTGTGGGGAATCGATTTCATGGGGCCTTTTATCTCGTCTTGCAATAATCATTACATCTTGCTGGCAGTCGATTATGTCTCAAAATGGGTCGAAGTTAAAGCTTTACCGACAAATGATGCAAAGGTAGTACTAAATTTTCTTCATAAGCAAATTTTCACAAGGTTTGGAATGCCTCGGGTAATCATAAGTGATGAAGGATCGCATTTTTGCAACCGTAAGTTCACTTCTATGATGCAGCCTTATAATGTGAATCATCGAGTAGCTACTGCCTATCATCCGCAAACAAATGGTCAAGCGGAAGTGTCTAACAGAGAGATAAAGCGCATTCTAGAGAAGGTTGTTTGTCCGTCAAGGAAGGATTGGTCTTTAAAGTTCGATGAAGCTGTTTGGGCTTACAGAACAGCATACAAAACTCCACTAGGGATGTCACCGTTTCAGTTGGTGTACGGTAAGGGATGTCATCTACCAGCGGAGCTTGAGCATAAGGCCTACTGGGCATTGAAGAAATTGAACCTGGATTTAAATGCAGCTGGTAAGAAAAGAATGCTTCAGCTTAATGAACTTGATGAATTTCGACTTCAAGCGTACGAGAATAACAAAATATATAAGGAAAAGGTGAAGAGGTGGCACGATAGGAAGCTACATCCTAAGTTATTTGTGCCAGGGCAACAAGTTCTTTTATTCAACTCTCAGCTCCGACTTTTTCCTGGGAAGTTGAAATCAAGGTGGTCTGGACCTTTTATTGTCAAAACTGTGTTTCCACATGGAGCGGTGGAAATTTTTGAGAATGATTCGGACCAAGCATTCAAGGTTAACGGTCAGCGGTTGAAGCACTACTATGGGGACATGGCAAACCGAGAGGTGGTTAGTGCCATTTTGTTGACTACTTGAGAAAGGTACGGAACGTCAAGCTAATGACGAAAAAGAAGCGCTGCGTGGGAGGCAACCCATGAATTATTGTTACAGGAACCCTTAGAAGTTAATAACCTATCCAAAAACACACAAAAATCAGAAAACAGGGGCTGAAAAAAAAAATTCCAGAGACCCTCTGCGCGCCCACGCAGCAGGGGTCGAGTTCCAGAAATTTTTTTGCAGTTCAGAAAAAAAAAAAAAACACAAAACAGTTTTAGCCCATAAACCCACGAATTGTTCCCATTACCCCATCATTTTAACCCTTAATTCCCAAACCCTAATCTAATCCATACCCTATATATACATACACTTATCCTACATATCTCCCACAAAACTTCCTACACTTAAACCCTCTCACAAACATCAAAAATCAGTTCTTACACACTTCTATTCACGAATCAATGGCACCCAAGAGAGCACGCACTATTGACAGCAGCAGCACAGTTCCTACTGCTGATTCTTCGAGAGGCACTGCTGCAAGGCCTCGGTTAACTGACAGAGCTGCGGAGGAGGAGTACACTAGGCTGTTGGGGAAGCCGATTCTGAAGGAGAGGGGGTTTTTACCATCAGGGAGGGATGGTGAGTTGTTGCCCATGATTGCAGAGAAGGGGTGGATAGCTTTTTGTGAGTCACCCGAAGCAGTACCGATGAGCGTTGTTCGCGAGTTCTACGCGAACGCGGAGGCTGAAAAGAATGGGTTTTCCGTAGTCCGTGGGCTGATGGTTGATTATCATCCTGCGGCGATTCGCCGTATGATTGGACAGCGAGAGAGGAAGCCCGAGGAGGAGAACTGGAATGAAAAGACTGTTGAGGATTTTGACTTGGATTTGATTTGTGCGACTCTCTGTCGATCGGGCACAGTTTGGAACCGCAGTCCAGCCAATAATGAGTATCGTCACTTTCCGGCGATCGCCATGAACAGGTATGCCCGTGCATGGAATGCATTTATATGTGCTAATATTTTGCCTTCTTCACATGCACACGAGGTCACAGTTGAGAGAGCACAGCTGTTGTGGGGAATTCAGAATGAGGAATACTATGTGGACCTTGGTGAGTTTATCTACCAAGGAATTCTGAAGTTTTTGAGGGGAGCAAAGCATATGAACATCCCTTATGCATCCACGGTTACGAAGCTATGCCGAGCAGTGGGAGTGAACTGGCCGGCTCATGAGCAGTTGCAGTTGCCAGCAGCTCCGATAGATTCTGGCACTCTGAATGGGATGCAGGAGTGAACCGGTGGTGAGCCTGAGGAGCATGGGCTGGGTTATCGTCTTCCAGGAGGGCGTCCAGCACGAGGTGCTACTATGGCTAGGCCAGGGCGTGGTGAGGCTGGTTCGTCGAGAGCTCAGGAGGGTGCTGGGATGGGTGATGCCCAGTATAGGAGGCTTTCACGGCGGATGGATGCCATGTATGAGACGCAGAGTAGGTTTGCTCAGGAGCTCACCCTTGCGTTAGGGACTGCTTTTCGAGGCCTTGGAGCTGATATCCAGTGGCCAGTTTTTGGTGAGGACTCTGCATACCCGCCGCCTGATACTCTACCCGCTGAGAATGATGATGATGATGACTCCGAGTAGGTATACCCTGTGTTCCTTTCTACTACTTTCACTGAGGACAGTGAAGATTTTTAGTTTGGGGGTGGTAGTTAAAGGAATATTGTGTGTGTGTCATTTAGTTGCATATTCATGATAGTTAGTTCATTTAGTTGCATATTCATGATAGTTAGTTCATATAGTTGCATAATTTATGCCATATAGTTTTTTTTATGAATGTCATGTAGCTCATCCATTTACTATGATCCCTTTTGCAATGATTTATCGACTGAATTGTGATATTGATGCGAGTGTAGTGATAGCAGTAAAGTGATATTAAGTTGTGTAGGTTGATATGCATGCTAGAAACAATTGTAAGTCCACTGAGTCTTAAAGAATGTGTAAGGGCTAGATTGTTGTTATGATTTGGTTGTTTTCAAGGTCAATCTATTTATTATGCTTAGAATTCGATTATAGGTTCTTAGTGATAAAAACATGAAAAAGAAAATTTTTTTTGGAGAAAAAAAATATGGAAGTTGTTGCTAGTTGTGGCTAGGCGTCAAATGGCTAGTAGCCGGCTCGCTTATGTTGCGAGTAGTCTAGGGTTGAGTAAGATGGAGCGAAACGCACTTGCTCAGAAGTTATGAAAAAAAAAAAAAAATTCTGCATAATTGATCAAGAATGGGCTCTTTGGTATTCGAGTTATTAAGTTCTTAGGGGACTTTGTGCCTAGTGACCTAAGGCTTTTAGAGTCTGGGATCCGCTAACCTAACGCTCGTTACATGGATACCATTGTATAAGTCTTTTGTGGACCTCACTCATTGCACGGTTAAATAAGCATTTGAGTTGTAAATAAAAAGCACAATTCCGTAGTAAGCTCCAGAGTTCTTGTAGTGTTGTATATCACTTTGTGCCTAGAATTTTTATTCTTTGTATAATCGTAGGATTGCCTTGAGGATAGTCTAGTCATAGTAATTGGTCTAGTTCCGAAGCATATCTGTTAAGCATTCGCACACACCACGTTTCTGGCTGTTTATCCGGCTGCATGAGTTTATTGATCTTTAGATGTCTAACTGCATTCGTTGAGATGTGACAATTTGGTTGGTTAATTGTAGTAAGGGGGGATCGTTGCATTTTCATATAGATTGCATTCATGCATATTTTTATTTGTTTTGAGTCTGTGACGCTTGAGGACAAGCATCGATTTAAGTTTGGGGGTGTGATAAGTGGCATTTTATACCACTTAGAACGTCTTAAAATGGCTTAAATTGGTGTCTTGAAATCAAGTATTTTGTGTATTTAATGCGTTTTTCTACTGTTTATGCATTTCAGGGTATTAGTTGCATTTCGGGGGAGGAATCATCAAGAATAAGCCTTGGCATGTGTTCACCATTGCGAGAGGAAAGGAATGGGCAGATTACGGCGAAGAAACGGAGCAAGCTTGGAATTTTTCCAGTAGGGTCATGCGCGCCCGCGCAGAAATACTGAGCGGCCGCGCAGCAGCCTGCGCGCCCGCGCAGAAATGCTGAGCGGCCGCACAAGGTCGGGGAAAAAGCTGAATTATTTTAGACTTCTACTTCTGTGTGGCTTCCAACTTCTATGTAATCTGAGTTTTATGGGACTATTATATAGGTAGATTTGAGACGTTTTCATAGAGAGTATTAAGGAGATTATGTTTTAGATTGTGTTTTACGCAAGAAGCGAAGGAGATAAGGAAGAAGACCGATTTAGCACACCGCAACGAAGAGGAAGCATATATTCTTGTGATTTTTGTTTCGTTGTAACGTTGGATGCTAGTTTTCTTGCTTTGACTTATTTACTCTTGTGACGTACTCTGGTTTAATATAATTAGTTTAGTTATTATTTTCTTGTGTTTGTTTATCATGATTTCATATGAACCCATGATGGCGATGAGTTCTATTATGGGCTAATCGTGATCATGGGGTTACAACGGATTTATTATGGAATTCTTTAGTTAATTGTTTAATACTTTAGTGTGTGATGATTGCATGATATCTAGTATTGGTTGCGCGTATTCGTCTTATGTGCGTCGCGAATATATAAGATAGGGTGTTAATCTCTTGTGAAGCGACGGTGGATCTTGAGATTTAGAACTTGCCATGCTAGCATAGGTTCATGTACGTTGTGCATGATTAGTGGGTAACTCTAACAGTTTTATTTGCCCTATGTAATCAAAAGGAATAACTTGTGCTTAAATCGTTGTGGTGTCAATTTCTGTAGACATATAGGAACTCAACATAATTGATGACTATTCAACTTCTATCTTAATTGTGGATGCTTGGTAGAATGGTATTAGTACAATGAAAGTTGGCTTTTATCAGTTTCGTGTTATTCGATTAATGTCATCACTGTCACATGCTAAATGTAATAAAAATGGCTATAGAAGGAAGTAATAATGAAGTTGTGATCTCATGAGTGTTTTATTATTGATAATTTGAAGTGTTAGTTAAGTGGTTAATTAAGTAGTTAATTATAGTTAATATTTGATCAATAATTTTAAGTGTTATTATCTTAACATTGAGAAGTAATCATACATTGGTGAGTGAGTTTAATTAGACAATAATTTAGTCCGAGTCTCTGAGGGAACGAACTAGAAAGTATTCTATATTACTTGCGAACGCGTATACTTGCGTGAATATTAGTGCGTGTTTTCGCCCTAACAGTTGTTCGGGGTTAGTGCGTGACTGATCAGCAGCCTAACCTTGGTTTTATAATAAAAGTACAATATCCAATTCTAAATCATAATCCATTATTCACCTGATATCATAACCATGTTCACTTGATGATCATTATTCTCAGTTTTGTCATTGTGACTTGCTGAGCTAGTTAGCTCATTTGTGCAATTTTGTTTCTGTTCTTTTCCAGTTAAGAAGGAACCGGTTGGTACCGAGGATCCCCAGTCCAGCGCGAGAGCTAGCGGTTCAGGTTGATTGAGCTGAGCTAGTAGGCTTCTTTTGGGATAATTTAAGTCTGTAAAAGTTTGTAATAATGTTTAATACTCAGTTTGAGTTTGAATGATTGGGATTTGAACGGTATGTAATATAAGTAGATGTGTGGCTTGTGTGCATACTTTAACCTGTTGCGATCCGTGGTAGTTGGTAAATAGGGTCACTGCATATTATTATTATCTTTAATATTGTTATAAGCAGGTTATAAATAAGGTGTGTGTGGACCCCAAACTTCTGACCCGGGTTTGGAGGGCGCCATATTTGTGAGCAACTCATCAGCTTTAGCAATATGCTCTGTCAGAACTTTAGAACTTGGAATGAAATCAGTGTCATTCCACTTCTTGGTCCGCTCCACACCTCTGTGAGTATCCTCCCAAGGAATAGGTGCTTCCTTTTCAACAAATTTCTTCACCAATTCTTCCTTTCCCAGAATAGGAACTGGAGTCTCAACACAAATATTATCTTTAGAACTTGAGGAAGACTCATCATGTTCTAACAACACAACAGTGTGTGAAGCAACTGAAGATTCAGGAACAGCTTCATTTAAATTCTGAACATCAGAACTTATCTCCAGAGCTGGTGTGGTTGATGTAGATGGTATCTCAGCATTTAGAATTGAAAAATGAGTTGGAGATTGCTGAGCTTCTGTAGATGGAGCTTCCAGATAAAGAACATTTGGTATATTCAAATTGTGAATATCTATCTCAGAGTTGTCAGTTTGTTCTTTAGCATCATCTGTAGCTTTAATAGGAGAGACAGGAGGGGTTACAACTGTATCAGTAGCAGTGTCTTTGGCTTGAGCTGGAAGGGCTTCAATGATAATTGGTTCTTGTGAGATCAGAGATTCCTGATCCCCTTCCTCAGCTTCAGTTGAATCCTCAGATATAAGCTTGGCCTTGTACCTTTCTGCCCTCATTTTCTTTAGTTTCCTTGCGAGTGAAGGAGTTACTTTAGCAGCTTCAGAACTTACAGATTACTTTTTCAAAGTATCAAAACTTTGAGCTGCAGTTTCTATCTGAGAAGTAACATTCTCAGCTCCAACTATCACAGGTTCTGATGCATGAACCCGTGCTTCAACTGTTTCTCAAATCAGCACAATTTATTATTGACCATAATTTTAATCAAAATATTCATCAAAAGATAAAGTTCAATATATGAAGTAAAGATTAATATATTGCAATTAGAACATTCACAGTCATATAATATGAGAGGAACAGAGACTAAATCTTGCAATTAAGGGAAATTTCATTAGTATATCAAACAAGTACATTTCATGAAATTTATAGATTACATGCAAAAATTACAAGATAGTCCTAGTCTAAGAATCTTACCATCAACAACCTTAGTCCTAGTCTTAGAATCCTGACAAAGCTGATGGTAAAGAGATACGGATGGATGACATTTAATTCTTCTTTCTACTTTCAACAAAGAGAACAGCAAGACGAATGATTTTTTTCTGCTATTTAAGAATACGGAGATGAACTTCTCTTTGGAAAGACAACAAATCATTTTTAATGTTGTCTGGAAGTTGAATCCAGATGTCGAATGGAATGTTGTTGATAGGATATGAAGTTGGAATTCTATTTCTAAAAATGGTCACAGTGTCTGTGCCATAGCAGTAAAACCAACTAAATTGTGCCATTGTTTGAGAGAAAGGAAAATATATGATTTTACCGAAGGATGATCGGTCATTTAAATAGCTAATGGAATACCAAGGGACGCGAGGACTGTTTAATGAGTAAGAGTAAAAAATAATGATGCCTCGTATCCCTAGACCGATGTGTAATAATAACAGTCAGTAAAAAGTTAAAACAGGAGTTAATGGGCACGAGAAATAAACAATAATTACTGTGCACATGCAGTTTTTCAAGACAAACACGTTTACCACTAACCCATAATGATTATGACTATTTTTACCTTACCCAAATATATTCTGATTTAAATATGACTGTTTCAGTTTTTACCACAAATAAGTCAAGTAAAAAATAATGCCACGTAAGCATCAAGGATTCCATCAAGATTTAATATCAGAACTTAAACTTATATCAGATTTTAACAGTCATCAGAATATGGCTTCTATACTCAAAAAGTGAATATCTTTTTATGTGATTCTTCATACAAATACTGACTTGTTTTCTTCAAAGTTTAATCATCAGAACTTGTCCTCGGAATTTATGTAAATGACAATTAACTGTTTGTCAAAAATAACTTAATCACCATAGTAATTTTCATCATTCATATGGAGTGAAAGTGTGTGCATTCAGCAAAATATCAGATAAAAATTAAAGTTTGATAAACTTCAGTACATCTTAGAAATAAGGCATAACTCAGAAAAGTGCTTAAAATCTGTCATCAATCATGAAGTCTACTATAGAACAAATTTATGCAAGAGTCCACCTCAATTATTTGTGCTCATTTTATGCATCTTTTGTAATTCCTTTTTACAGTGGCTTCTCAGTGTAAGTGAGTCACAACTGCTTATCAGAATTTATGTTGTTGTCATAGTATTTCTCCAGTAATCAGAGAATGTGAAAAGTCACCAAGAAAATTTATTTGCTTTTCTAATGCATATTACTTAATACCAGCAATGCACTTGGGTCTTCCCTTTTACATATTTACTCTAGATCTCAAAGGAGTACCTGACTTTTCTTTTCTTTTCTTTTGATAATTGAGGCTTATCAGCATTTAGTTCATCCTTAAGATTTATTGACATCATAATATGACAGATAAGAAGCAATAATCTAGTTTTTGACTTAGTAATAAGATACACAAAGTAAACTTGACTAAGCTCAAAATCAGAATTTGCTTGTGTTAATGAGTTTCCACATAAATAACTAATTCAAACATGGGATTTCTAGTATGTTAAAGACTACTAGGTCAGCATCTAGCACAGTTATCCTCTTTGGTTTGAATAGTCACAGAACATTCAAAACACTATTAGAGTTTAAAGATCCACATCAGATAACAATCAGTATTTAATGAATTTCAATTAAAGAACAGATTTCATGAAGATAAGACAATCTGTAAACACTGATCATAAAGTCTGATGCATGAGAACAAAAACTAAGCAGATTTAGAGAAAGAACCTGAAACCATTCCAAGTTCATTTACCAGTCTTGTAAAAGTAGGTTCACATAGTGGTTTGGTGAAGATATCTACTAGTTGTTGATCTATTGGAACAAGATGCAATTCCACTGTACCTTCCATCACATGTTCCCTTATAAAATGGTACCTAATGCTGATGTGCTTTGTCATTGAGTGTTGAACTGGATTACCTGTCATAGCAATAGCACTTTTATTATCACAGTAAATAGGGATTTTAGAAAATTCTAACCCATAATCCAGTAACTGATTCTTCATCCAAAGAATCTGTGCACAACAGCTTCCTGCAACAATATATTCTGCTTCTGCAGTTGAGGTGGAAATTGACTTCCGTTTCTTGCTAAACCAAGAAACCAATCTGCCTCCAAGAAGTTGGCAGCTTCCACTAGTGTTTTTCCTGTCTATTTTGCATCCTGCAAAATCTGCATCTGAGTAACCTATTAGCTTAAAATCTGATTCTCTAGGATACCACAATCCCAGATCAGCTGTACCCTTAAGGTACTTGAAATTTTTTTTCACAGCTATTAAGTGAGGTTCTCTTGGATCAGCCTGAAATCTTGCACAAAGACAGGTAGCATACATGATATCAGGTCTACTTACAGTTAAATAGAGTAAAGAGCCAATAATACCTCTATAGTTAGTAATATCTACTGATGAACCAGTATATTTATCTAACTTGGTTGCAGTGGCCATAGGAGTGGATGCAGTTGAACAATCTCGCATTCTAAATTTCTTCAGTAAATTTCTGGTTTACTTGGATTGACAGATAAAAGTACCTTCTTCACTTTGCTTGACTTGAAGGCCCAGAAAATAGCTGAGTTCTCCCATCATACTCATTTGATATCTTGACTGCATTAGCTTTGCAAACCTCTCACAGCCTTTGACATTAGTAGAACCAAATATGATATCATCAACATATATTTGTACCAAAAGTAAGTCCTTTCAATGGTTGAGGTAGAACAGTGTTTTATCAATTGTGCCTCTGTGAAATCCACTTTCCAGAAGGAATTGAGCTAAAGTCTCATACCATGTTCTAGGAGCTTGCTTAAGGCCATAAAGTGCTTTGTCAAGCCTGTAGACATGATTTGGAAATTTTGAATCTACAAAGCCTGGAGGTTGTTCAACATAGACCTTTTCTTCCAATTCTCCATTTAAAAAAGCACTTTTCACATCCATTTTAAAGACTTTAAACTTTTTGTGAGCAGCATAAGCCAAAAAGATCCTTATGGCTTCTAATCTAGCAACTGGTGCAAATGTTTCATCATAATCAATACCCTCCTATTGAGAGTAGCCTTTAGCAACCAGCCTTGCTTTATTTCTTGTAATTATGCCATCACTATTAGTTTTGTTTCTGAACACCCATTTTGTGCCAACAACTGATCTGTTCTTTGGTCTTGGCACTAGGGTCCAGACTTTATTTTTTTCAAATTCATTTAACTCTTCCTGCATTGCTTGCACCCAGTCAGCATCTTGAAGAGCTTCTTCCACTTTTTTGGTTCAGTCTGAGATAGAAAAGAATGATAGAGACATTCATTTGATGTTGCAGTTCTAGTTCTAACACCTGCATCAGGATCTCCAATTATTAAGTCAGGTGTATGTGATTTGGTTCACTTCCTTGCAGATTGAAGTTGACTTCTAGAACTGGATCCTCCCCCATGATCCATGCTGTCTCCATCAGCATTGATGCTCCCCCTGTAGTTATGCTCTCTGAGACTTCAGAATTTGACTTGGATCCTTCAGGATTTGAAGTTTTAAAGCTTCCAGAATTTTAACGCATCGGAACTAGATGAATCAGAACTTGAAGAGCCAGTGTCAGGTTCTGATACTTCTTTAGAGTCTTGAGATGTGGTAGGATCTTCAGCTTGCTCCCCCTGGACAGGTGCATTTTCCTTTGGAGTTGTTACCACAGATTCAGTGACATCAGTACTTACAGGATCAGAGTTTAAGTCATCAGAATTTACAGAATCAGAATTTAAGTCTTCATTTTCAAATCTCAGTTGATCGTGATCATTGAAATCTTCAAGTCCAGTAATCTTCTTATCATCAAAAGATACATTGATAGATTCCATGACAACTCTTGTTCTTAGATTGTAGACTCTGAAGGCTTTTGTGGAAAGTGGATATCCAACAAAGATTCATTCATCAGCTTTTAGATCAAATTTTGACAGTTGCTCAGGATGAGTCTTAAGAACAAAACAATTGCCACCAAATACATGAAAGTATTTCAGATTTGGCTTCTTTTTCTTCACCATCTCATATGGTGTTTTTCCTTGCTTGTTTATGAGTGTTGCATTCTGTGTAAAACAAGCAGTCTACACAGCTTCAGCCCAAAAGTAGGTTGGCAGCTTTGCTTCATCAAGCATAGTTCGTGCAGCTTCAATGAGAGTCCTGTTCTTTCTTTCTACAACTCCATTTTGCTGTGGAGTTCCAGGTGCTGAAAATTTATGTTTGATTCCATGCTCTTTGCAGAACTCTTCCATGATTGAATTCTTGAACTCAATGCCATTATCACTTCTTATAATTTTAACAGAATCTTTGACCAACTTATCCAACTGTCTGACATGATCAGTTAGAGTAAATGTAGTTTCATTCTTCTTGTGCAAGAAGTACACCCAAGTGTACCTTGTGAACTCATCCACTATAACCATAGCATATTTCTTCTTTGCAATAGACATGACATTGACTGGACCAAATAGATCAACATGCAGTAGGTGATAAGGCTCAAGAATTGATGACTCAGTTTTGCTCTTGAAAGAAGATTTTCTTTGTTTTGCCTTTGACATGAATCACAAAGGCCATCAGGAGCAAATACTGATTTTGGCAGTCCTCTCACAAGATCTTTCTTTATAAGCTCATTTATGTTGTTGAAGTTTAAATAAGAGAGTCTTTTTTGCCAATTCCAGCTTTCTTCAATTGATGCTCTACTCAACAGATAGACCGCAGAACCATCAGAACTTGTTGAAAGTCTGGCTTCATAATTGTTACCATGCTTGTAACCTTTCAGAACCACTTTGCCTGTAGAATTGATTACAATTTCACAGTGCTCTTCAAAGAAATCCACATGATAACCTCGGTCACAGATTTGACTCACACTCAGCAGATTGTGTTTAAGTCCTGAGACAAGAGCTACTATTTTAATGATGACATTCCCAAGATTAATATTGCCATATCCCGGAGTTTTTCCCATGTTTCCATCTCTATAAGAGACTTCTGGGCCAACTTTCTCCACAAAGTCTGAGAGCAGGGCTTTATTTCTAGTCATATGTCCTGAACATCCACTATCCAGTACTAGGATATTTCTCCTGTTGCCCTGCAATCACAAAGACCACTAATGGTTAGTTTTAAGGACCTAGACTTGCTTTGATCCTTTGGCCTTTTTAAATTTGTTAGCATTTGCAACAGATTTAATATCAGAGGTTATGCTAACTTGCTGTTTATCAGAACTTATATCAGACTTTGCATCAGATTTTACACTAGAAGGAATTAAAGCAACTTTCTTCAAAGAAGGTTTTATTTTATAATAATCATAGTATAAACTATGATATTCCTTACAAGTATAAATGGAATGTCATAAACTTCCACAATGAAAACAAGGATTTTGTGGCTTAAACCTAACAAACTGACTCTTAACTCATGACTTAGGAGGTAAAGTGTTTATATTCTTATTCTTCCTGTAAAAAGAAGCAAGATGGTTAGAGTTTCCACAGTTATAACATTTCTTTCTAGGAGCGTTAGGAACAGGCATATAATTATTGCTTTTATTTACACCTTCCTTTCCATTCCTATTTTTCCTAGCTGCCTTAACCTTGTTGACATTCCTTATTTCTTTCAGCTTATGCTTAAGCTGCTTCTTTGTCATTAAGCCCATGTTGACTTCAGCTGGTTTATCCTGTTCTAATTTGTCAGAAGTTGACTTCTCCTTAACTTCTGTCACAGACTCTTTCATCTTTTCAGAATCAGACTTTACAGTTTTAGCTACAAACTTAACAGGATTTACCTTTGGCTTAACAGTTTGTTTAACAACAATTGGCTCAATTTGTTCAGTTCCTTTTTCACTTTTATCATCTTCATAACCTAAGCCCTCTTTACAGTTTCCACTGTTTAATACATTCTGAGTTGTTCTGCCAGAGTTAGTCCAAGTCCTGATAATCTCTTTTTCTTTTTCTAACTCAGTTTTGAGAGATTTATTCAATTTTAGCAATTCATCTCTAACATAAAAAGCATCATCTCTCTATTTCTGAGTTTGATGGAACATAACTAACTCCTTTTCTAAATAATCATTCCTTTTCTTAAAAGCAAGATTTTCATAAGTTAATCTTTTACATGTTAAAGTTTGATCTCTGTAGCTAATAAACATGGTTTTAAGATATAATCTTAACTCAGTAATATCATCAGTATGAAAGGCATAAGTTATTTGAGGTACCTTTAATTCAGCAGTTTCAGGGCTGCCATCAGCATTTGCCATCAAGGCATAGTTCACCTCATCTTCAGAATCTGAAGAGTCTGTCCAGCTTTTCTTCTTTGTGATAAGTGTCTTGCCTTTGTCACTTTTTTCTTTCTTGCAGTCAGGAGATATGTGGCCTCTTTCACCACAGTTGTAGCATTTGATATTTGAGTTATCTCCTCTGTCAGACTTTGCACCTTTGCCTTCAGATTTTCTGAAACCTTTCCTATTAGTACTTCCATCTTTCTTAAAAAACTTCTTTCCCCTTCTGAATTTCCTGTAGGCTATCTTTGTGATACCCTTCACCATAAGAGCACACAATTTCATCATCTCTTCATCGGCATTTATTTCAGGTAAACTTTCAGTTTCTGAATCATCATCATCAGAACTTGATGATTCTGAATCAGACTTTGTGATGAAAGCTTTTCCTTTGCCTTTCTTTAAGACAACCACTTTGGGGAATTACTTGATAAGTGGCATTTTATACCACTTAGAACGTCTTAAAATGGCTTAAATTGGTGTCTTGAAATCAAGTATTTTGTGTATTTGATGCGTTTTTCTAGTGTTTATGCATTTCAGGGTATTAGTTGCATTTCGGAGGAGGAATCATCAAGAATAAGCCTTGGCATGTGTTCACCATTGCGAGAGGAAAAGAACGGGCAGATTAAGGCGAAGAAACGGAGCAAACCTGGAAATTTTCCAGTAGGGTCCTGCGCGCCCGCGCAGCAATGCTGAGCGGCCGCGCAGCAGCCTTGCGCGCCCGCGCAGAAATGCTGAGCGGCCGCGCAGGGTCGGGGAAAATAATATATTGTTTTAGACTTCTACTTCTGTTTGGCTTCCAACTTCTATGTAATCTGAGTTTTATGGGACTATTATATAAGTAGATTTGAGACGTTTTTCACAGAGTATTAAGAGGGGATTAGGTTTTAGATTGTGTTTTGCAAGAAGCGAAGGAGATAAGGAAGAAGACCGATTTAGCACACAACAATGAAGAGGAAGCATATATTCTTGTGATTCTTGTTTCGTTGTAACGTTGGATGCTAGTTTTCTTGCTTTGACTTATTTACTCTTGTGACGTACTCTGTTTTAATATAATTAGTTTAGTTGTTATTTTCTTGTGTTCGTTTATCATGATTTCATATGAACCCATGATGGCGATAAGTTCTATTATGGGCTAATCGTGATCATGGGGTTGCAACAGATTTATTATGGAATTCTTTAGTTAATTGTTTAATACTTTAGTGTGTGATGATTGCATGATATCTAGTATTGGTTGTGCGTATTCGTCTTATGTGCGTCGCGAACATATAAGATAGGGTGTTAATCTCTTGTGAAGCGACGGTGGATCTTGAGATTTAGAACTTGCCATGCTAGCATAGGTTCATGTACGTTGTGCATGATTAGTGGGTAACTCTAACAGTTTTATTTGCCCTATGTAATCAAAAGGAATAACTTGTGCTTAAATCATTGTGTTGTCAATTTCTGTAGACATATAGGAACTCAACATAATTGATGACTATTCAACTTCTATCTTAATTGTGGATGTTTGGTAGAATGGTATTAGTATAATGAAAGTTGGCTTTTATCAGTTTCGTGTTATTCGATTAATATCATCACTGTCACATGCTAAAGGTAATAACAATGGCTATAAAAGGAAGTAATAATGAAGTTGTGATCTCATGAGTGTTTTATTATTGATAAATTGAAGTGTTAGTTAAGTGGTTAATTAAGTAGTTAATTATAGTTAATATTTAATCAACAATTTTAAGTGTTATTATCTTAACATTGAGAAGTAATCATACATTGGTGAGTGAGTTAAATTAGACAATAAATTAGTCTGAGTCTCTGAGGGAACGAACTAGAAAGTATTCTATATTACTTGCGAACGCGTATACTTGCGTGAATATTAGTGCGTGATTTCGCCCTAACAAGTTTTTGGCGCCGCTGCCGGGGACTCGGCGTATTTGTTTAGTTTATGTACTTACCATCATTGGTCATTAGGACTCAGTGATTAGGACGTAGTAGTTAATTACTCTTTTCGGTTGTGTTTTAGGTACTTTAGCAAACGTTTATGCAAACTCGTTCTCGTGCTCGCAAGAGGACCTTAGATACAGCTGAGGAGAAAGACGAAGTTCTTGATACACCGGAGAAGTTAGATTTTGAGGATTCGGATTCAGGAACTGAGCAGAAAGAACCAGTAAACATGGGAGATCATATTGTTCAAGCTGATCCAGCTCTTATGGATTTTTCTCGGCCTAAAATTGATGACATTCAGTCAAGCATCCTTCATCCGGCTATTCAAGCTAACACCTTTGAAATCAAGCCGGGCACTATTCAGATGGTGCAGAATTCTGTTTCTTTTGGAGGAGCGGCAACTGAAGTCCCCAACATGCACATAAAGAATTTTGTCGAGATCTGCAGCACTTTTAAGTATAATGGCGTGACTGATGAGGCTAGCAAGTTGAGACTTTTCCCATTCTCACTGAGGGATAAGGCTAAAGACTGGTTACATTCTGAACCAGCTGGGTCAATCACTACGTGGCAAGATCTTGTGCAAAAGTTTCTGGTGAAGTTTTATCCAATGGCAAAGACTGCTGCTATGAGGAGTGCTCTTACTCAGTTTGCGCAGCAACCTACAGAATCTATGTGCGAGGCTTGGGAACGCTACAAGGAAATGTTGAGAAAATATCCACATCATGGAATGCCGGATTGGATGGTAATCACTGGTTTTTATAATGGTTTGGGGGCTCAATCTCGGCCCATGCTCGATGCAGCAGCTGGAGGCGCCTTATGGGCTAAAAGCTATACTGAGGCGTACAATCTTATTGAGACGATGGCTGCAAATGAGCATCAAAACCCAACTCAGAGGATGACATCAGGCAAGGTAGCAGGTATTCTGGAAGTTGATGCAGCCACCGCTATTGCAGCCCAGCTCCAAGCGCTATCAATAAAGGTTGATTCTTTGGCTACGTATGGAGTTAATCAAATAGCTATGGTTTGTGAGCTTTGTGCAGGTTCTCATGCTACGGATCAGTGTTCTCTTGTCAACGAATCTGTTCAGTATGTGAATAATTATCAGCGACAACAGCAGCCTGTGCCAGCGACCTATCATCCTAACAACAGAAATCATCCAAATTTCAGCTGGGGAAATAATCAGAATGCTATTCAGCCACCATATCAGCAAGGAGTGAGTAAACAGTTTAACCCACCTGGATTCCAGCAACCACAGCAGTATGCTACAAGACAATCATATCCTCAACAGGGAAGTGCAGCTGCACCTACTAGTGCTGATTTTGAGGAACTTAAGCTGTTGTGCAAGAGTCAGGCGGTTTCTATCAAGACCTTGGAAAATCAAATCGGTCAATTAGCCAATGCAGTGCTCAATCGTCAACCTGGCACTCTTCCCAGTGACACGGAAGTACCAGGCAGGAAGGAAGCTAAAGAGCAAGTCAAGGCTATTACCTTAAGGTCTGGAAAAGTAGCTGATGCTGAAAAGGAAAAAGAAGTCGAAGCTGAAGTTCGAGATGAAGAATCTAAGCAAAGGGAGAAAGCGGCGGAACCAAGGAAGACTACTGTTGAACACACTCTGCCTGAGGCTAATACAGGGGAGAAACAGCTCTATCCTCCACCACCTTTTCCTAAGAGATTGCAGCAACAAAAGCTGGATAGACAGTTCGGGAAGTTTCTGGAGGTGTTCAAGAAACTTCACATCAATATACCTTTCGCTGAGGCTCTGGAACAAATGCCTAGTTATGCGAAGTTTATGAAGACTATTGTTTCAAGGAAGGTGAAACTGGATGACCTTGAAACCGTTGCTCTCACGGAAGAATGCAGCGCGGTTCTGCAACAAAAGTTACCACCAAAACTGAAAGATCCAGGAAGCTTCACCATTCCTTGCACCATTGGCAATCTAACTTTTGACAAGTGCCTTTGTGATTTGGGAGCAAGCATTAATCTGATGCCGTTGTCGATCTTTAAAAAGCTGGACCTACCTGATCCAAAACCCACATACATGTCGCTACAATTGGCGGACCGTTCCATTACTTACCCAAGGGGCATAGTTGAGGATGTGCTCGTCAAGGTGGATAAGCTCTTCTTTCCTGCTGATTTTGTTATTCTGGATTTTGAGGAAGATAAAAAGATTCCCATAATCTTGGGGAGGCCTTTCTTGGTGACTGGCCGTACCTTGATAGATGTGCAAAAAGGAGAACTTACTATGCGGGTTCAAGATCAGGATGTGACCTTCAACGTATTCAAGGCAATGAAATTCCCTACAGAAGATGAGGAGTGCTTAAAAGTGGATGTGATTGATTCTGCGGTTACTTCGGAACTCGATCACATGCTAATGTCTGATGCATTGGAAAAGGCCTTAGTGGGGGAATTTGACAGTGATGATGAAGATAGCAACGAGCAATTACAATATCTGAACGCTTCTCCCTGGAAGCGAAAGCTAGATATACCATTTGAATCTCTTGGTACTTCTGACCTCAAAAACGCTGAAGGGAAGCTCAAACCATCAATAGAGGAAGCGCCTACCTTAGAGCTCAAACCATTACCTGAACACTTGAGGTATGCCTTTTTAGGTGATTCATCTACGTTACCTGTTATTATTTCAGCTGACCTTTCAGGTAGTGAGGAAGACAAGCTCTTAAGGATTTTGAGAGAATTCAAATCTGCTATAGGATGGACTATAGCAGACATCAAGGGGATAAGTCCCTCATATTGTATGCATAAAATTCTGTTAGAGGAAGGTAGTAAGCCAACTGTGGAACAGCAGCGAAGACTGAACCCAATCATGAAGGAGGTGGTGAAGAAAGAAATTCTGAAATGGCTAGATGCAGGCATCATTTATCCTATTTCTGACAGCTCGTGGGTGAGCCATGTACAATGTGTTCCTAAGAAGGGAGGTATCACTGTGGTCGCAAATGAAAAGAATGAGCTCATCCCTACTCGAACAGTTACAGGATGGAGAGTATGCATGGATTATAGAAAATTGAACAAAGCCACAAGAAAGGATCACTTCCCTCTCCCATTCATTGATCAAATGCTTGACAGATTGGCGGGACATGAGTATTTTTGTCTTCTGGATGGGTATTCTGGGTATAATCAGATTTGTATTGCACCAGAGGATCAGGAAAAGACTACCTTCACTTGTCCATTTGGCACATTTGCTTTTCGTAGAGTTTCGTTTGGGTTATGTGGCGCCCCGGCCACCTTTCAGAGATGTACGATGGCTATATTCTCTGACATGATTGGAAATAACATCGAAGTGTTCATGGATGACTTCTCCGTCTTTGGACACTCATATGATGAATGCTTGAATAATCTGCGCGCCGTACTCAAAAGATGTGTGGAAACTAATTTGGTGCTTAATTGGGAGAAATGTCATTTTATGGTGCGTGAAGGCATTATCCTTGGGCATAAGGTCTCTAGCAAAGGTCTGGAGGTGGACAAGGCCAAGGTGGGAGTCATTGAAAATCTTCCCCCACCTAATTCAGTGAAAGGAATCCGTAGTTTTCTCGGTCATGCGGTTTTTTATCGGCGATTCATCAAGGACTTTTCAAAGATATCTAAGCCGTTGTGCAATTTACTTGAGAAAGATGTGCCTTTCAAATTTGATGATGAATGTTTGTCAGCATTCGAGACTCTCAAGGAGAGTTTGATCACGGCACCAGTTATTACAGCACCAGATTGGACAGAACCATTTGAGATGATGTGTGATGCGAGTGACTATGCGGTAGGTGCAGTTCTGGGACAGCACAAGAAAAATCTCTTCCATGTGGTCTACTATGCGAGTAAGACTTTAAATGGGGCCCAATTGAACTACACCACTACTGAGAAGGAGCTTTTGGCTATAGTCTTTGGCTTTGAGAAATTTCGATCTTATCTGCTTGGTACGAAAGTGACAGTATTCACTGATCATGCAGCTATTCGCTATCTGGTTTCTAAGAAGGATTCGAAGCCAAGACTCATTCGTTGGGTGCTTTTACTTCAGGAATTTGAGTTAGAGATCAAAGATAGAAAAGGTACCGAGAATCAAGTAGCTGACCATCTCTCTAGGTTGGAGAATCCCGATTCTACTTCACAAGATAGGACGTTAATCAATGAATCTTTTCCGGATGAGCAGTTGTTTGCAATTCAGGAGGAAGAACCATGGTTTGCAGATATTGTAAACTATCTTGTCAGCAATATAATGCCTCCCAATTTGACATCCGCGCAAAAGAAGAAGTTTCTGCATGAGGTGAAGTGGTATATGTGGGATGAACCATATTTGTTTAGACAGGGAGCTGACCAGATCATCAGGAGATGTATCCCGTTCTGTGAGACGGAGGGGATATTACGAGACTGTCATTCCACGGTTTATGGTGGACACTATGGAGGTGAGAAAACGGCAGCTCGTATTCTGCAAGCAGGTTTTTTCTGGCCCACCTTGTTCAAGGATGCTCATCAGTTTGTTTTAAGGTGTGATCGTTGCTAAAGAGTGGGAAATTTGTCAAGGAAGGATGAGATGCCATTAAATGTGATGCTTGAAGTCGAGGTCTTTGATGTATGGGGAATCGATTTCATGGGGCCTTTTATCTCATCTTGCAATAATCAGTACATCTTGCTGGCAGTCGATTATGTCTCAAAATGGGTCGAAGTTAAAGCTTTACCGACAAATGATGCAAAGGCGGTGCTAAATTTTCTTCATAAGCAAATTTTCACAAGGTTTGGAACACCTCGGGTAATCATAAGTGATGAAGGATCGCATTTTTGCAACCGTAAGTTCACTTCTATGATGCAGCGTTATAATGTGAATCATCGAGTAGCTACTGCCTATCATTCGCAAACAAATGGTCAAGCGGAAGTGTCTAACAGAGAGATAAAGCGCATTCTAGAGAAGGTTGTTTGTCCGTCAAGGAAGGATTGGTCTTTAAAGCTCGATGAAGCTGTTTGGGCTTACAGAACAGCATACAAAACTCCACTTGGGATGTCACCGTTTCAGTTGGTGTACGGTAAGGGATGTCATCTACCGGCGGAGCTTGAGCATAAGGCCTACTGGGCATTGAAGAAATTGAACCTGGATTTAGATGCAGCTGGTAAGAAAAGAATGCTTCAGCTTAATGAACTTGATGAATTTCGACTTCAAGCGTACGAGAATAACAAAATGTATAAGGAAAAGGTGAAAAGGTGGCACGATAGGAAGCTACATCCTAAGTTGTTTGTGCCAGGGCAACAAGTTCTGTTATTCAACTCTCGACTCCGACTTTTTCCTGGGAAGTTGAAATCAAGGTGGTCTGGAACTTTTATTGTCAAAACTGTGTTTCCACATGGAGCGGTGGAAATTTTTGAGAATGATTCGGACCAAGCATTCAAGGTTAACGGTCAGCGGTTGAAGCACTACTATAGGGACATGGCAAACCGAGAGGTGGTTAGTGCCATTTTGTTGACTACGTGAGAAAGGAACGGAGCGTCAAGCTAATGATGAAAAAGAAGCGCTGCGTGGGAGGCAACCCATGAATTGTTGTTACAGGAACCCTTAGAAGTTAATAACCTATCCAAAAACACAAAAAAATCAGAAAACAGGGGCTGAAAAAAAAATTCCAGAGACCCTCTGCGCGCCCGCGCAGCTATGCTGAGCGGTCGCGCAGCTTGCTGCGCGCCCGCGCAGAAATGCTGAGCGGCCGCGCAGGGGTCGAGTTCCAGAAATTTTTTTTTACAGTTCAGAAAAAAAAAAAAACAAAAACAAAAAAACCCATTACAGCCCATAAACCCACGAATTCTTTTCCCATTACCCCATGATTTTATCCCTCAACCCCACTCCTAATCTAATTTAACCTACTCCACACCCTATATATACATACACCTATCCTACATATCTCCCACAACTTCCTACACTTAAACCCTCTCATAAACATCAAAAATCAGTTCTTACACACTTTTATTCACAAATCAATGGCACCCAAGAGAGCACGCACTATTGACAGCAGCAGCACAGTTCCTACTGCTGATTCATCAAGGGGTACTGTTGCAAGGCCTCGGTTAACTGACAGAGCCGCGGAGGAGGAGTACACAAGGCTGTTGGGGAAGCCGATTCTGAAAGAGAGGGGGTTTTTACCATCAGGGAGGGATGGTGAGTTGTTGCCCATGATTGCAGAGAAGGGGTGGATAGCTTTTTGTGAGTCACCCGAAGCAGTACCGATGAGTGTTGTTCGCGAGTTCTACGCGAACGCGAAGGCTGAAAAGAATGGGTTTTCTGTAGTTCGGGGGCTGACGGTTGATTATCATCCTGCGGCGATTCGCCGAGTGATTGGACAGCGAGAGAGGAAGCCCGAGGAGGAGAACTGGAATGAAAAGACTGCTGAGGATTTTGACTTGGATTTGATTTGTGCGACTCTCTGTCGACCAGGCACAGTTTGGAACCGCAGTCCAGCCAATAATGAGTATCGTCACTTTTCGGCGATCGCCATGAACATGTATGCCCGTGCATGGAACTCATTTATATGTGCTAATATTTTGCCTTCTTCACATGCACACGAGGTCACAGTTGAGAGAGCACAGTTGTTGTGGGGAATTCTGAATGAGGAATACTATGTGGACTTTGGTGAGTTTATCTACCAAGGAATTCTGAAGTTTTTGAGGGGAGCAAAGCATATGAACATCCCTTATGCATCCACGGTTACAAAGCTATGCCGTGCAGTAGGAGTGAACTGGCCGGCTCATGAGCAGTTGCAGTTGCCAGCAGCTCCTATAGATTCTGGCACTCTGAATGGGATGCAGGAGTGGACTGGTGGTGAGCCTGAGGAGCATGGGCTGGGTTATCGTCTTCCAGGAGGGCATCCAGCACGAGGTGCTACTATGGCCAGGCCAGGGCGTGGTGAGGCTAGTTCTTCGAGAGCTCAGGAGGGTGCTGGGATGGGTGATGCCCAGTATAGGAGGCTTTCACGGCGGATGGATGTCATGTATGAGACGCAGAGCAGGTTTGCTCAGGAGCTCACCCTTGCGTTAGGGACTGCTTTTCGAGGCCTTGGAGCTGATATCCAGTGGCCACTTTTTGGTGAGGACTCTGCATACCCGTCGCCTGATACTCCACCCACTGAGGGTGATGATGATGATGACTCTGAGTAGGTATACCCTGTGTTCCTTTCCACTACCTTCACTGGGGACAGTGAAGATTTTAAGTTTGGGGGTGGTAGTTAAGGAATATTTTGTGTGTGTCATATAGTTGCATATTCATGATAGTTAGTTCATATAGTTGCATAATTTTTGCCATATAGTTTTTTTATATATAGCTTTATTTGTTGTCTTATCATATAGCTCATGCATATATCATGATCCCTTTTGCAATGATTTATCGACTGAATTGTGATATTGATGCGAGTGTAGTGATAGCATTAAAGTGATATTAAGTTGTGTAGGTTGATATGCATGTTAGAAGCACTTGTATTGTCACTAAGTCTTAGAGAATGCTGAAGGACTAGATTGTTGTTATGATCTGATTATTTTCGAGGATAATCTATTTATTATGCTTAGAATTTGATAATAGGTTCTTAGTGGTAAAGGCATGAAAAAGAAAAAAAAATGGAGTAAAAATGGAATTTGTTGCTAGTTGTGGCTAGGCGTCAAATGGCTAGTAGCCGGCTCGCATGTTATGCGAGTAGTCTAGGGTTGAGCAAGATGGAGCGAAACGCACTTGCTCAGAGTTAAAAAAAAAAAAATTACGTAATTGATCAAGAGTGGGCTCTTTGGTATTCGAGTTATTAAGTTCTTAGGGGACTTTGTGCCTAGTGACCTAAGGCTTTTAGAGTCTGGGATCCGCTAACCTAACGCTCGTTACATGGATACCATTGTATAAGTCTTTTGTGGACCTCACTCATTGCACGGTCAAATAAGCATTTGCGTTGTAAATAAAAAGCACGATTCCGTAGTAAGCTCCAAAGTTCTTGTAGTGTTGTATATCACTTTGTGCCTAGAATTTTTATTCTTTGTATAATCGTAGGATTGCCTTGAGGATAGTCTAGTCATAGTAATTGGTCTAGTTCCGAAGTATATCTGTTAAGCATTTGCACACACCACGTTTCTGGCGGTATGTCCGTTTGCATGAGTTTCTTGATCTTTAGTGTCTAACTGCATTCGTTGAGGCGTGACAATTTGGTTGGTTAATTGTAGTAAGGGGGATCGTTGCATTTTCATATACATTGCATTCATGCATATTTTTATTTGTTTTTGAGTCTGTGACGCTTGAGGACAAGCATCGATTTAAGTTTGGGGGTGTGATAAGTGGCATTTTATACCACTTAGAACATCTTAAAATGGCTTAAATTGGTGTCTTGAAATCAAGTATTTTGTGTATTTGATGCGTTTTTCTAGTGTTTATGCATTTCAGGGTATTAGTTGCATTTCGGAGGAGGAATCATCAAGAATAAGCCTTGGCATGTGTTCACCATTGCGAGAGGAAAAGAACGGGCAGATTACGGCGAAGAAACGGAGCAAACCTGGAAATTTTCCAGTAGGGTCCTGCGCGCCCGCGCAACAATGCTGAGCGGCCGCGCAGCAGCCTTGCGCGCCCGCGCAGAAATGCTGAGCGGCCGCGCAGGGTCGGGGAAAATAATATATTGTTTTAGACTTCTACTTCTGTTTGGCTTCCAACTTCTATGTAATCTGAGTTTTATGGGACTATTATATAAGTAGATTTGAGACGTTTTTCACAGAGTATTAAGAGGGGATTATGTTTTAGATTGTGTTTTGCAAGAAGCGAAGGAGATAAGGAAGAAGACCGATTTAGCACACAGCAACGAAGAGGAAGCATATATTCTTGTGATTCTTGTTTCGTTGTAACGTTGGTTGCTAGTTTTCTTGCTTTGACTTATTTACTCTTGTGACGTACTCTGTTTTAATATAATTAGTTTAGTTGTTATTTTCTTGTGTTCGTTTATCATGATTTCATATGAATCCATGATGACGATAAGTTCTATTATGGGCTAATCGTGATCATGGGGTTGCAAAGGATTTATTATGGAATTCTTTAGTTAATTGTTTAATACTTTAGTGTGTGTGATGATTGCATGATATCTAGTATTGGTTGTGCGTATTCGTCTTATGTGCGTCACGAACATATAAGATAGGGTGTTAATCTCTTGTGAAGCGACGGTGGATCTTGAGATTTAGAACTTGCCATGCTAGCATAGGTTCATGTACGTTGTGCATGATTAGTGGGTAACTCTAACAGTTTTATTTGCCCTATGTAATCAAAAGGAATAACTTGTGCTTAAATCGTTGTGTTGTCAATTTCTGTAGACATATAGGAACTCAACATAATTGATGACTATTCAACTTCTATCTTAATTGTGGATGTTTGGTAGAATGGTATTAGTACAATGAAAGTTGGCTTTTATCAGTTTCGTGTTATTCGATTAATATCATCACTGTCACATGCTAAAGGTAATAACAATGGCTATTGAAGGAAGTAATAATGAAGTTGTGATCTCATGAGTGTTTTATTATTGATAAATTGAAGTGTTAGTTAAGTGGTTAATTAAGTAGTTAATTATAGTTAATATTTAATCAACAATTTTAAGTGTTATTATCTTAACATTGAGAAGTAATCATACATTGGTGAGTGAGTTAAATTAGACAATAAATTAGTCTGAGTCTCTGAGGGAACGAACTAGAAAGTATTCTATATTACTTGCGAACGCGTATACTTGCGTGAATATTAGTGCGTGATTTCGCCCTAACATTACTCCTCAGCCTTACGAGCAATTGTCCTTGACTTTCTCCCATATCTCTTGCTTCTTTGATCCATCTCAAGTTCATAAGTCTTGAGCATACCTTAAATTTCATCAAGAGTAGTTTCATCAAGAGCATAGTTGTCTCTTATAGTAGTAGACTTTAAATCCCAACTTTTAGGAAGAGCTAAAAGGAATTTTAGATTTGTATCTTCAAGATCATATTCCTTGTCCACCAGTGACAGATCATTCAAGAGTTTGACAAACCTGTCATATAAGTCAGTTAATGACTCATCACCTTTTGAGTCAAAGTGCTCATAATCTTAAGTGAGTATAGTCCTCCTGTTCTTCTTGATTGCATCAGTTCCCTAGCATCTTATCTCCAAAGCATCCCATATCTCCTTTGCAGTCTTGCAATGAATTACCCTGTTTGACATGACATTATCTGTCACACCCCAACTTAAACAGCAGATTAAATATAGCTATTACAACATTTTAAAAGAAATAACATAACCAAATCCAAGATCTTACAGTTTAGGGTTTGGAACAGCCCAATACTACCAACTATTACATCTGATTTTAAATACCGAGTCCTCACACAAAACTACTATCTCGTATTCTACCTGAGCTCGCACATAAGCATCAGCATCACAGGTCTTACGGGCAGTCTGCTTGAATCTAACCATAGCTGCTAGCTGTAATATCAGGGTAAAGCAAGGAGTGAGCCAAATGCTCAACAAGTGCTAACAGTACGATACAAAACATAAATCGAGATATGCATTAAAGAAATGACAATGGAAAGACTATAACCAATGATAACGAGGGATAAAACTATGGGTGATGGCATCATTTTTGCTTGTATCAAAACAATTTCAAAATCATGTCTTAATCAAAATCATTTTATGACGCTACGAATTACAGCCGGTGATCAGCCGCGAAGTAATCCCGAACCTCGCTGGGTTCTAAAACATTAATGGGAATCTCTAGGCAACTTTTAAGCCTAATATAAGTGTGCAAAGGACTCGCGTCTCAGTCCAGATCCACCATTCAAGAAAACAGTTATCCCCCTTTGGGACTGAAAATCCACATTTTATTTATTTCAAAAACTGATGCCGAATTATAACAAAAATCTCTTTTTACAGTAAACATTTTTATCAAGGAATTATAGATCAACTCGAAATACGGGAAATAAGGTACTGAATATCAGGGCCATGATTCACAAAACTATACTCTATTCAAGTAATTGAATGGTTTTCATATATCAAAGATTGGACAAGGGGATTTAGTGAGGCTATTGGATATTATAAAAGGGTAATGCCAAATTGGGCTTTAAGCAATGGTTTCTCATCAAGGTTCAAGTGCTGGATCATCAAGAAGGTAAGCTTCATGAATACTAAGGGTGTTAGGGTATGCAGAAATGATCTTTAACTCAGGATATATCAGAATTGTCAAGCTTTAGGATAAGAAAGAGGGTATCAATCAATGAGGAATCACGTTGGTAAGTATCTGACTATCAGAGTTCAAGGTAAGGTTCTATAGGGGTTCAAGTTTCAGGGTGAGATATTAATACTTAGGAATCATTAGCATGTTAATCAAGAGGATCAATCAAGTATTATAACAACTCTTTATTTTACCATGGCATTCAACTATCATGAAAAGACTTTTGAACTACTTGCAATACGTACTCGAGGGTTCATGGCATATCTATATAATTCAAAGATAAACATAAGATACACTTGATTTAATATATCAAATGACACAGGATAGTTGTAGCAATGTATGAACTATTAGCAGTAAATATGATCACTTGCCTCGAGAAAGACTGGTCTGGTCTGACTGGTAGGAGCAACTGGAGCTTTACTCGACCTTAATGGCAAGTTTTCCCTTGTCTTGAGATCCTACATAAATAATAATAATCCTCATTATAATATATTCTCACCAACTTAACCTATTTACAACCCGAAATTAAACATGGATGGCACTTAGGCCTATATGCACTTAATTTTATATTCACTTTTAAATTACAAATGTACACACATAGCCACATAATCACATATCATATATTAATGCCAAATAACACCATATACACCATAATGCAACACTAGGCTTGGATGATCTCGACTCACAACTTAAGTCACTTGGTCGCTAAACTAGACAAAGTCTTCAAATTTTGGCTTCCTAACTCGATGTGCCCTTACTAAACTATCCAAAACCTATTGACCCTCACTTGTGCCTTTTGCTCTACTGACCTTATAATATCTTAAAACTATGGTGGTCAACCTAAATCTCACTCCTAAATGTTCTAAAACTATGTGATAAGTGAAAGTGCTCACTGGTGCAAATTTGAGAATGACAACTATGGTTTCTTGAGTGCATTAGACACTCTTAAACTACAAATTTTCCTTCAAAATTTTTACACAAGACTCTCCTGACCTAAGGGCATCTCACAAACTTGATTTGGCTCAAGGGCCTAGCTTGGGCCTTCTTGGACCTAAGCTAAAAGTCCAAGGTTCCCCTGTTTTTCTGGGCAGAAAACGTCCTGACTTGAATTAACTTGTGACACATGGTTCTAACTCATATCCTATGAACTATGGTTGGAAAAACTTCTCTGACACTCCCTCTAACTAAGGCCCAACAGGTCCTAATGAGGGCCTACCCATGACATGGTCAAATCTCCCTATTTCTAAGTTGCAACAAAACTGTCCCCTGCTGGACAGATTTTGTTATTCTACTTGTGAACCTAACCAAATGACATGAAAACCTCCAACCAACACCTAAAACCTTTTATATACTCCCAATACTAACTTCTGGTGGCTTGGGCCTCAAAGTGCACATCAATGACATGGTCCAAACTCACTCTAAACCTCAGGGTACTAAACTGATTTTCTGCAGAAACTATAACTCTCCTTTCTCCAAGGTTTTGACTTGACAAACTCAACTACCAACAACTCAATACCCAAACCAAGACTTAAACATGGTGATCTACTGAACTAACTCCCTTATACTCAAAATAATTTTGGTGGAGATCATCCTTACCTAAGGTACAATTATGACAAAACAAAAGAAACCACATTTCACAACTCACAAATCTTCATGCTTTTGAAACAACAAGATATGCATTTTTATGAAAGATAACCATGAATTATTACCATGCATCAAGGAGCATTAATCAACATTAACACCTTATTTCTACTGAAATTAAAGCTCACTAACAAAATCTTTCCAAATGATCAAAATCTTATAACATTCTAAGAGAAATCCACATGCATGCATGTCTTCAAGTTTTGCAAGCCAAACAACATGTTTTCTAAATATGTTTTACCAAGAAATTTACATGCAAGCCTAGCATGAGTTATATCTAGATGATCACTTAGCATGCAAGGAGTTTCATCAAATTTTCACCATAAAATTCAAGCCATTATCACATAAACATGCAAAAATTGAACAAAGCAACAAGAATAGTCTTAAGGACCATTCATTCGGCTCCCCTATGGTCATGGCCGAATGAAATGGAAGGGAATGGCCATTTAATCATCAAGAGTTTACTTCTCAAGACTTGGCACTTATCCATTCCTTGTAGTCCTCTCAAAAACAACCCTAAACTCACGAGAATCAAGGTTGTACTTTGAGTTTCAACTAGAACCTTAACATGCAACTTTAAAACTTGAACTTTTTTACTCAAAACTCTTTGGAATATATGTGATCATGGTATGGGAAGTAACATTTACTTGTGTAGAAGGTGGAAACTTGGTGGAGGAATGAAGAAAATGGGGAGGGGGTTGGTCTCGGCTGAAAACCCGAGAGGAGGGAGAGGAGGGCCGAGAGTGAGAGGGAGGAGGGAGGGAAGAAAGAGTGTGGTGGTGAGTGGAGTGTGAAATGATCATGGCACTTGCTTGTTTTATGGTTTTTGATTTGACAAAAATGAGTGGGAATGAGAATTGACAAGACTATCCCTCCACTTATACTTGGTTCATTTTGCATACAAGGGTAAAGAAGGAATTTGGCTAAAAAATAAGAGTTAGTGGGGTTGGAATTGTCTTCTTTGTCCTTGAAAAGAATGAAAGGGTGGTTTGCATGCAAGGGCTTTCTTGTAATTTGCTAAATATGACAACTAAAATTTATAAAGATTTATTTTTATAAAATAAAATACAAGTTCAAAAATTATAAAATTTATACCATAAAATAACTTGGATTTTTTAGAAATTTTATAAAACTACTTTTGAATTTTGTGAACAAATAACTTTAAAAAGATATTTATTCAAGGTTTAAGATATTCCTTATAAATCAAAAATGAAAGAAATAATTAAACTTTTGATTTGAACAATCATATACCACATATCGAAAATTTAATACGCAGATATTCTCATTCACACACAAGCACACAATAGTTGAATATATTGGCATTCGACTTTATAATTACACCAAATTTTACAATTAATATTACACGGAAATGCCGGTTATAACATTATCAATGGCACTATGCAGCAAATGCCTTACCTTTGCATCCTTGGCAATGGATGAGATATATCTTCAGCTGTATACTCACTTTTATCCTTTGGTATGGTCTTTGCTAGCTGATCTGCAACTACAACAGAGAGCTTGGTTGGCTTATGCGGTCCTTCATTAATTCTGTCAAGGTATTCTGGATCAGTAGCTTCCAGAAACATAGCCATCTTCACATTCCATATGGGATACTCAGAAGGTCTCAGTATGGGACCCCTAATAATCTCATATCGACTGCGGATTTGAGTGTTTTTAGTTTCTTCAGTTTTGGTGGACTTGGTTGGATTTTCTGCTTCTTCAGACATGATTGTTTGGATCTTAACTGTATGTGTGTTAACAGATAAGCTCTGATACCACTTGTTAGGTCATACAACACTGTAGAAGGGGGTTGAATATAGTGTAGAATACAATCAAATCGATTTCGAACACAAGTAACAGTAAACAAATATATTCGATATAATAAACTCTATTACAATGGAACTGTTCTCACTCAGTGATGAACAAATATCACGAGAGCTGCTAGGTTACAATATATGATCTTCTCGATAATGATAACACATATAGTGTAAACGTATGTCTGTGTTTATATAGTACACAGTTACAAAATAACTTCTAATTGATATGGAATATAATTCTGTCTTCTAAAATATATCAATCAGATATCTTATATAATTATTTCAGTCCTCTAACTCTTTCCATGCATATCTTCTTTTTGTATTAGTCTCGATCTTCTTTCCTGTAAATCAGTTTCCTTCCTTAACTGTTAGTCCTCCCGTACTTAAGTTCTGATATTTATCTTCTGATAATCTAAGTTATGATATTCTTAAGTTCTGACTTCCAGCAAGTACTGATTCTAGTAAGTACTGATATTTCCTGTTTGTTAAGATCTGAAAACTAAACATGAAATATATTAGACATGACATTTCAAATATATCTAACACATTATATACAGAGTGGGATATTGACTATAAAAGGAAACCGTGTCCGAAAAATATATTCGGGTGATGATGTCCTCTTGAAAGCTCATAAAGATAATTGTGCTTTAGTCCTGCAGGAAGATTTGTTCTTACACAATTATAAGGTTGAGTGGATGATCAAGGATAAAAGATATTGATTAAATTAATTGTTAAAAATTAATTTAATTAATGGACATGTGATATCTTAAACATGGGGAATTCAATAAGCTAATAATATGTGAGTCGAATAAAATAAATAATTTATGAAATTAGGAAAGGTAGTGCAAATATAATTCTTTAGTGGATTAAATTAATATTTAATGACATTGGGCATGGCCCAGAATGTCATTGGGAGGCCTGACCTAATTGTCCGTGATCCCTACTGTAGCCTATAAATATTCTAATCCTCCTGAAGCTAGAAGTGGTGAGAACACGAGAACATAAAAACAAAATAAGATCCTAGGGTTTGAGAGAGGCACCCGTTTTTCTCAAGGAGCCAGCTAGGGTTTTGGATTTTCGAAGCTTTAAGGAGAGGTACACCTTGGGAGACCGAAGCACACACTTCGTCCAAGGAGAATCAGGGAATACAGTAGAAGATGTGGATTTGAATCGCTTGCACCGTAGCGATTAAGGTTAATGTTCTGTTCGCACTCATTAAATTCATATCATAAAACGCAGGGCCGAGATCATAATGTTCCAACAATTGGCATTAGAGCCTTGTTTAACTCAGGAGCCCTACACAGATGAGGTATTATCTTGTTTTAACATACAGGACTCCAAGAAGGGTAATTTACCTTTCAGACATGGATTTTCTCTATCGAAGAGTCAGGGCCCTTCGACACCTAAGGAGATAGAGAACATGAAGGCAATTCCTTATGCTTCGGCATGTGGAAGCCTAATGTATGCTATGTTATGTACGAGACCTGATATTTATTTTGCCGTGGGCATGGTTAGCCGATACTGGTCAAACCCAGGATAGGAACATTGGAGTGTAGTAAAAACAATACTCAAGTACTTGCGTAGTACTAAGGAGTATATGTTAGTTTACAAATCCTCGAATTTGTTGCCTCTGGGATATACCAATTCAGATTTCCATCCATATAAGGATAAGAGAAAGTCCACCTCGGGATGTGTTTTTACTTTGGGAGGTGGAGCCGTAATATGGAGGAGTGTGAAGCAGAAATGCATTGTAGGCTCAACTATGGAAGCCGAGTATGTGGCAGCCTCTGAGGCAGCCAAAGAGGCTATATGGTTCCGAAAATTCCTGCTGGATTTGGATGTGGTTCCTAATTTTCCACGGCCTATCACTATCTATTGTGATAATACTGATGTTGTGGCGAATACCAAGGAGCCACGGGCCCATAAGGAAGCAAAATGTATAGAGTGTAAGTATCACCTCATACGACATTTCGTTAAGCGAGGAGATATTATTGTGGCTGATATAGCGTCAAAGGATAACCGGGCAGATCCTTTTACGAAGAGCTTACCAGCTAAGGCTTTTCAGGAGCACGTGGAAGTGATAGGAGTCAGACACTTGGTCACATAGTTATATGGTTGTAATAACTCGAATTTTTGAGACTTTGTAAAATGCTTGATGAATAATAACCCTGAAAATCAGGGAAAACTTTTTAGCCCACACTATATTGTGCATGAAAATTTTAGTTTCCGAGTCGATAACATGATTATACGTACCAAATAAGTGTATGTACACGCTATTAGTTTTCGAAGAAAATGAACTTTGAAAAAATGACTATATCTACGAACCATCAAGGATTACGAGAATCACAATATAATTACAAATTTAAAATCCTATAAATTCAAATCCAAATACGAGACTTTAAAATGTAAAGAACGTATAAGAAAGGATTTACACCGCGAATCGTTTACGAGGGTTTATTACGAAAATGAATAAGCGACCGGGCGAACGTGTAAACGAATAAATAAACGTATCAAACCAAGCTAACCATACAAGCTAACTAAAGTAAGAAACTAATCATGGTTAGTAACCAAATAGTAACCTAGCTAATATGAATGATAACCTAGCTAGTGAATAGTGTTGAAATAGTAACCAAGTACCTAAGCTAGTAGTATAGCTTGGAAACTAGGATGGCTAGCAAGATTTTATTTGATTTCCTAGTGCTAGGTGATATATACAAGATTACATCACAATCCTTTCACAAGAAACATTCAAAAACACAGCACAAACTCTCTCTCTCCCTCTCTCTTTCTCTCTCTCTCCATTTGAAGCTTCCATTCGGCAATAACAAGAAAAGAAGAAATCAAATTTAAAAATTCTACTTCTAGCCATGGAAAAATTCCACAATTAAATATAAAGCTTCATACATCCTAAACTAAGGTAATATAATTTTTTGAGAGCATTTTATTAAGGTTTGATGGGTGAAATAAATTCAAAAAAGTGATAATGAATAGTAACTCTTCTTGGTTTCTTGATTTTTATGGCTTGATCTAGGTTCCTTAAACTCAACCAAGCATCCCCAAGACTCCACCATTAACAAGAACACATCACAAGCTTTCAAGAAAGGTATAAATCATTGACCAAACTTTATTTAAGGTTTGAGTTTCAAGAAACTTTGAGATCTTAGCTATAAACGTAGTTTTAGTAGTTGATTTGCTATTATCTTGATGTTTAATTAGTTAGTATTAAGGTTGATGATTTTTGCCTCAAGAACATGATGTTTTTTAGAGGAGTTAGTGTTGAGATGATAATATTGTTGTTGTTGATGGTTGAATAATGATTTAAGACGTAAACGAAACTCGTATCGTAATCGTAATCTCGTGAAAATGAACAAAACACAACTTAAAGTTTCTGCAGAAGTTTAAGAATATATAAACTGTAATTTCCTTAAAAGTAAGACTTTATTATGATAGAAAATATTATGAGTATCATTTAGGCGCTTGAATCGCTTGATTTCGATTTACGGATCAAAAGTTATGATTATTTTAGTAAAAGTGATTTACGCGATAAAAACTGCTACGAATTACGAACTTTGAAAATAGAAATGATTGACTTAAAAATATTCAACATCATGAAATTTTTTACAAAGAGTATTAAATATAGTTTATTAACTGCTATAAAAATTTTAAGTGAAAATATGGATTTTCAATTTTATAAAAATGTCAGAGCCGAGACCGAGCGATTAGAAAGCCATTTAGAATCGTACGCGGAGCCGATGATTGAAAGGTAAAAGGCATAAACGGACATAAGGGATTTTGAAAAGAAAGCGAACATAACAATTACTTGTACTTAATGGAATAATAAGAGTAAAGTTAGTTGCGTGAACGATTAATACGTATCGCGTATGTACGAGCACCATGAATAAGAACGGGATCTAACGAGACTATACATGTTTATGATTATAGATTTCTGAGCGGACCCTAGAGCATCCTCCACCTCAAAGTACCCAGGAAAGTTTATGAATCCAACTCTATATACTGTTGTGTTGTGAAAAGATTATTTTACTGTCTTTTGTATAAATGTCATGCTTGCCATGATAATAGCATTTTGAGTTTTACGCATCAATAACGATTGTGTTACGATGTATATATCGTAGAATATTTTAGCGTTACCGTAAGCGTGATGTATAAATCATGAGACTGAGAGTCGGTTGGAGTTTTAAAACGAAAACCCGGGAATCATTCCGGCAATGTTTTGGACGATGAAAAGTTTGTACTTGTTTTATTCCAAGGGACTCGATGTCCACTTGCGAAGTATTAAATACCTCAAATTTATTCAAAATGATTTCCAAGGATCGTATTCCCTGGACTATATTAATTACTCGAAAAATAAATAATCTTTCAATTATTCATATAAAATAGGAAAATTATTCTCTAACGATTATTATTTCAAATTTGTTTAATTATATTATTAAAGATTACTTAATTATTTAAACCTAAATTAGTTGAGGAATATTATTCCAAATATTCTTTTAAAATTATAAGTATTCGAGGTTTAATTATTTAATAATTATTAATTATTAAATATTTATCAAATGATTTAATATGATTTTAAAAGTCATAAAACCTTGTTTAAAATACTTTCTGAATTTCAGAAAGTCATTCTAATACTTTCAGATCGTCGAAGAATATTATCTCGACATATTTTAAATATTTTAAGTATAGTTTCAAAAGAAACTCCCCCTTATTTATTTATCAGTTGACAACGGTCAACTCACATTATCATAATACTTCCTCCAAAAATTCTCGGAAGTATGTATATATAAATATCAATGTGTACCTATCAACAAGCAATATACTTGGGGAACAATATAAGTTCCAGACATATGATAGGATTCTTACAAGGACAAGGAGGGGTAGACTTCAGTACTTCTGGACTGGAGAGACTACCAATTTACTACCACATGAGAATGTACCTTATATACCGATGAACATGTGGAGTATGCGTACCTGAGAGGGATGGACGCAAAACCGTGTCTTGAGAGGGATAGACACGAAGTGTGTACCTGAGAGGGATAGACACAGAAAAGGCCCGAATGCGGCCAGGGTGATAACCAATAATAAAATGGAATTGTCCTTCTACTAATAGAAAAGGTTAAATATTTCCGTATTACGACTGATCATCGTATGCGGTGGCTCCGGTGAATGATCTAAATTCTTCCTATTGGAATTATGATGCAATACCGTAACCCAAGCCTAGGTGTTGGGTTTACCATTAAGGTATTTGCAGGATAATACGTCAACAAAAGAATTGTTTTCGAAAGATGGTGTGTATCACCAGGAAAACTATTTTAAGTAAACATATTTATCGTATATGGAATCATACATGAACTTCTCATACAGTCTTTTCATACTGTACATTATTATGCTGGGCATTATAGCTCACACTTGTTTTCTTAAATTGACACAACACAACAGTGAATCAAGATGCCTATCATGAAACTCACGGCCAGGAAATGGCCAGCTGTTCCGTAGGATGTTTGGTGATGTACCTCAGGTAGACCGAATAAGATGGATTGGTTTTCAATTATTTTTAGTCTGACTTATTTACAAGTATGACTTATGTAAGATAATAAATAAGAAACGTATATTTGGTTGACGGACTAACCTTAATTAAAGGTTACTTCCGCCGTAAGACTTAATCACTATTGGGATTGTAATAATTATCACTTTGTGGATCGATACACTCTAGTAATGCATGGTTCGTTTCCAAGACAATAACCTGTAATTGTGTGTGAGTTGATAAGTGTGGGGTCATAAAGGTGTGGGTATTTATATATTATTGTACGAGATAATTATTAAACATGATTTAGGTTGACGTGGCCTCCTAGATCCCTGACCCCGGATTTTTTGGCGCCACAATAGTTGGTAGTGGATTGATTGTAATAAACACAGATATACTCAAAGAATGGCTTGAGTATAAGTGCGAGATTGTTAGGGTTCACACTGAACTATTCGTTTGAAGTATATGCTATTTTAATAATCATGTGAGAATCTTGAATGCATGTTTTCACATTATCAGTATATTATATATTGTAGACAATCTAGTATCAAATGGGATAGCAGAAGATTAGATTGCCAAGCTCCTTATATAATAAAATAAAGGTTCACATTCTAAGCGGTGCTAGACAAACCACTGGAAGGGCTGAAATATTATTTAGAAATAATATATCTTTACTATTGAATAATGCTTGTATACTTTGTCTATATTGAACGAGATTAAAATAGTAGAATAATTCTTTCTTTTATTCTGACAATAAAGAAGAACTAAGATTCTATGATATTATTATTGCTTTGGTTCTTAATCCGGATATAGTGATTGACACTTGTATATAATGCACATGCCTTGATTCATACATTAAGTAATTTATTTTAAATTATGAATTTATGTATTGGGCAATGACATTATATACAGAGTGAGATATTGACTATAAAAGGAAACCGTGTCCGAAAAATATATTCGGGTGATGATGTCCTCTTGAAAACTCATAAAGGTAATTGTGCTTTAGTCCTGCAGGCAGATTTGTTCTTGCACAATTATAAGGTTGAGTGGATGATCAAGGATAAAAGATATTGATTAAATTAATTGTCAGAAATTAATTTAATTAATAGACATGCGATATCTTAAACATGGGGAATTCAATAAGCAAATAATATGGGAGCCAAATTAAATAATTAATTTACGAAATTAGGAAAGGTTTTGCAAATATTAATTCTTCATTGGATTGAATTAATATTTAATGACATTGGGCATGGACCAGAATGTCATTGGGTGGCCCGACCTAGTTGTCCATGATCCTTATTGTAGCCTATAAATATTCTAATTCTTCTGAAGCTAGAAGCGGTGAGAACACGAGAACACAAAAATGAAATAAGATCCTAGGGTTTGATAGAGGCATCCGTTTTTCTCAAGGATCCAGCTAGGGTTTTCGATTTTTGGAGCTTTAAGGAGAGGTACACCTTGGGAGATCGAAGCACATACTTCGTCCAAGGAGAATCAGGGAATATATTAGAAGGTGTTGATTTGAATCGCTTGCGCCGTAGCGATTAAGGTTAATGTTCTGTTCACACTTATTAAATTCATATCATAAAATGCAGGGTCGAGATCATAATGTTCCAACATTTATGACAAGAAATCTTCTCACAAATTGGGGGAGATTGTTGTGCAAGGCATGCCTTAATATAACAAGACTACGTCACTTTGACAATCCTAAGAATTAGTTGACTTGTAATAGTTGTGTAATTTGTAAATGTATGTCTTAGATCTGTAAAAATGATTAGAAGACTGGACTAAGATATTTTTCAGTGAACAGCCAACCAGCTAAGAAATAAATCCCTGGAAGAAGATCAAGCTTGATCATGCCTCCTAGGAAGATATATAAACAATGCTGAGAGCATGCTACCTAAAAATGCTATAAATGACAAGGATGAGGACAAAGATGATGATGAGAAAAATAAAGATGCACAAAAATCTTTTGGCTCAAATCCTGGTCACTCTAGCAAAAGCGGTGGGAGTCATAAGGATAGAGAGAGAGAGTAACAAGGATGATAAGAAACGGAGTAAGAAGGGTGATGACAAGAAAATGAATAATACGAACGGAGGAAAGATAAAACAACATGACAAAGATGAGGAAGATGTTAAGAAATTACCAAGCATCCAAAAACCTATAGCTTAATACCATGTAAATAGAAAGGAAGCTCAGAAAATCAATAAGCAAATTCCTAGCCAATTTAAAACTCCATATGTCCAAGCCTCAAAGCCAAAGTACCTTTAAAAACTCACAACTAACTCTCTTCTAATAAAACCTATCCTAGCCAACCAAGTAACATTGAAGAAATTAGTTAAACCTCCATCATTCAAGCCACTGGTCATTACTTACTTCAAATCTGTTTGAAGAAAACCAAGGAAAAATAAAGTTGAAATGGGAGCATTATGGGAATGTTTTAAATGAAAATTAATTTCTACCGATCTTAGAAAAATTCTCAAAAGATGACTATAATAATCAACAAGCTGAACTCACATGTAGAGTCTCTATGGATGTTCTGGGAGAAGTAAAGATCTACTTCAAGGATGCTCATTCAACATATTCAAGAAAGAAATGGAATACTTCTTAATAGTGGAACTTGAAAGGGTGATTAGTCTGATGACTGAAAATGACTAGTTTACAAGAATGAGGAAGGTACAACTGGCTGAAATGCCGATAAACAGAAATGAAAGAAGAGTAATGGAAAAGGTTGAAATGGAAGATAGGGCTATTAAGAATGATGAAAAGCTATACTGAATGAAGAGAAGATCAAATGAACTCAAGACTCAAGGATTATGTAGAGTTTTTGAGGATGGTGTATTTCTACATATCAAAACCCACAAGTTGTCAAGATACATGGTTGAACATCTTGCCAGTTATTCATTAGAAGAGTGGATAAAGCAAGTGGAAGCATTGAGAGGGACTGAGATCATTAAAGAACTTGAATATCTTGCAAGGTTAAAGGACTTGATTTGATCTCAGCCAAGATATGAAAATTTTAGTTAATTCTGCTTTCTAATTCTCAATTATAATAGCTAGATGACTATATTGTATTAAAGAATGTATTTTGTATATATGTGTTTTTCTCATTTTAGCTTGGGATTAGTCTTGTTATCAGACATGAATTTGTGACAAACAATCTTCTCACAAATTGGGGGAGATTGTTGTACAATGTGTGCCTTAATATAACAAGACTAAGTCACTTTGATAATCCTAAGAATAAGTTGACTTGTAGTAGTTGTGTAATATTTAAATATATTTACTGAGTCTGTAAAAATGATTAGAAGACTAGACTGAGATATTTTTCAGTGAACAACCAACCAGTTAAGGAATAAAACTTTGGAAGAAGATCAAACCTGATCATGCCTCCCAGGGAGATATATAAACAATCCTGAGAGCATGCTACCTAAAACTGATATAAATGATAAAGATGAGGACAAGGATGATGATGGGAAAAAGAAAGATGCACATGAATCTTTTGGATCAAATACTAGTCACTTTATCAAAAGCAGTGGGCGCCATAAGGATAGAAAGAGTAGCAAGGATGAGAAGAAAGGGAGTGAGAAATGTGATGATAACAAAAGGAGTAATACGAACGGAGAAAAGTTAAAACAACATGACAAAGATGATGAAGATGTAAAGAAAACAACAAACATTCAAATATCTATAGCTCCATAACATGTAAAGAGAAAGGAAGCTCATAAAACTAATAAGCAAATTCCTAGCCAATTTAAAACTCCATTTGTCCCAGCCTCAAAGTCAAAGTACCTTTACAAACTCACAACTAACTCTCTTCTAATAAAACCTATCCTAGCCAACCAAGTCACATTAAGAAACTGGTTAAACCTCTATCATTCAAGCCACCAGTGATTACTCACTTCAAATCTGTTGGAAGAAAACCAAGGAATAATAAAGTTGAAATGGGAGCATTGTGGGCATGTTTTAATCAAAATGATTTTCTACCAATCTCATAAAAACTCTTAGAAAGATGACTACAATAATTAACAAGTTGAAATCATATGTAGAGTCCTTGTGGATGTTCTGGGAGAAGTGAAGATCTACTTCAAAGATGGCTCATTCAAAATATTCAAGAAAGAAATAATGGTAAACTTCTAAAAAGTGGAACTTGAAAGGGTGATTAGTCTGATGACTGAAAATGACAAGTTCACAAGAATAAGGAAGGTACAACTGGCTGAAATACTGATAAAAAAAATGAAAGAAGAGCAAGGGAAAAGGTTGAAATGGAAGAGAGGGCTATTAAGAAGTTGATGAGCTATACTGAGTGGAGAGAAGATCGAATAAACTCAAGGATCAAGGATTATGTAGAGTTTATGAGGATGGTGTATTTCTACATATCAAAACCCACAAGTTGTGAAGATACATGGTTGAACATTTTTCCAGTTACTCATTAGAAGAATGGCTATAGCTAGTGGAAGCATTGAGAGAGACTGAGATCATTAAAGAACTTGAATGTCTTGTAAGGTTAAAATACTTGATTAGATCTCAGCCAAGATATGCCAATTTTAGCTAATTCTGCATTCTAATTCTCAATTGTAACATCTAGATGACAATTTTGTATTAAAGAATGTATTTTGTATATGTGTGCTTTTCTCATGTTAGCTTGGGATTAGTCTTGCTATCAGGAATGAATTTGTGACAGGAAATCTTCTCACAAATTTGGGTAGATTGTTGTGCAAGGCATGCCTTAATATAACAAGATTAAGTCACTTTGACAATCCTAAGAATTAGTTGACTTGTAATAGTTGTCTAATCTGTAAATGTATTTCTCGAGTCTGTAAAAATGATTAGATGACTAGACTAAGATTTTTTTCAGTAAATAGCCAACAAGCTAAGGTGTTAGGTCACACAACACTGTAGAAGGGGGTTGAATATAGTGTAGAATACAATCAAATCGATTTCGAACTCAAGTAACAGTAAACAGATATATTCGATATAATAAACTCTGTTACAATGGAACTGTTCTCTCTCAGTGATGAACAAATATCACGAGAGCTGCTAGGTTACAATGTATGATCTTCTCGATAATGATAACACATATAGTGTAAACCTATATCTGTGTTTATATAGTACACAATTACAAGATAACTTCTAATTGATATGGAATATAATTCTGTCTCCTAAAATATATCAATCAGATATCTTATACAATTCTTTCAGTCCTCTAACTCTTTCTATGCATATCTTTTTTTTGTATTAGTCTCGATCTTCTTTCCTGTAAATCAACTTCCTTCCTTAACTGTTAGTCCTCCAGTACTTAAGTTCTGATATCCATCTTTTGATATTTATCTTCTGGTAATCTAAGTCCTCATATCCTTAAGTTCTGACTTCCAATAAGTACTTATTCCAGTATGTACTGATATTTCCTGTTTGTTAATATCTGAAAACTAAACATGAAACATATTAGACATGATATCTCAAATATATCTAACATAAGGAATAAATATCTGAAAGTAGATCAAGCATGATCATGCCTCAGAATGAAGATGCATAGCTTGGAGAAGAATAATGGTGTAGATTGAAAAATGTTCTAAGTCAAATATCGAGAAGTCACAGATCAAGAAATATTGAGAAGTATATCGAGAATTGTTCAAGCCTGTAGAGAAGTCATTTATTTTTCGAGAAGTCACTTGGCATGTAGAGAAGTCAATTTGCTCGTCGATAAGTCAAATACATGTAGAGATGTGGAGATATCGACAAGTCAAATGCATGTAGAGATGTGATGGTGTCAACAAGTCAAATGCATGTAAAGATGTGGAGATGTTGACAAGTCTAGTACATGTAGAAATGTGGAAATGTCGGCAATTCAATTATATGTAGAGATGTGAAGATACCGGCAAAGATTTTTGTACTTAGAAAAACTCGATACAGTTTCACTTACTGAATGCATCTATCATGAAGATTTGAAATTACAAGTCTACAAACCATTTTATAATTAAAATGGAAAGTCTACAAATGCAGCTTGAAGACTGGAAAATCAAGGGCGAAGATGAACTGGACAAATGAGTGTAGTAGACCTAAAAGATTGTATGCAGATATGCAGTACTTGAAAGAGAAATAGACAAAAGAGTTTTAGAAAATATGTTAGTCTATTTTAGTGCAATTTTGTAAATTGTGCATGCTGTTCCATGAAGCATGTCACAGGTCCTTTGTTCCAGTAGTAACTTAACATTTTAGATTTTCTTGTATTTCTCTGAAGTAGAAGCTAAGTTCTTTAAAATCAAGAATTTTGATTTGTAGCACAATCCAACTGATTTTGAATAAAGATCAAGTGAGTTTTTATAACTTATTTTATTGTATTTTCTATAGTTAATAGATTATCAGTACAAAGTACTTTAACTATTAAATTCAAGCAAGCCTAAACACTAACTTAATTTCTTGAAAATAATCCACAGAGTTTTTAAGTAAAAATCAAGAAATGCACATTCACCCCCTTTGTGTGCATTTCATACCTAACATGAAATTGTCGTAAAATATCACTCCAGTGAAAGAAGTTTTAAGGAACTCTTCTTTTAGAAGTAAAATTTCATTAAATCAAATTGGACAATCACATCTTAACATTTCATAACACCAGATGGAGGATAATGAAATACACCAATAGCTCCAAATAAACATGATATTTTAGCTAATATATGATCTATAATATTTGCTTGTCTACGAATATGTTTAACACTTATATCATTTCTTATTCACAAAATATCATCACAAAAGTCCAACACATCTCCCACCTCCACTGATAAGCAATGTCGTGCCTTAGTGCATTTGCTACTACAAGTGATTTGCTACTACAAGTGATTTGCTAATACATGTGAATCCATTTCCACAGTGACTTGTTGTATGCCACTAGTTTGAATCCAACTGAGCGCCTCCCCCACCCACGTTGCTTCATCCTCCATGATATATGCAAAACCTCTTATTAATTTACTCATAAACGAAGTCACCTCTATCATTCCTTAAAACATACCAATTTCAAACTCTGACTGCCCCTCTTGGATTGATGCATCAACGTTCAACTTGTGTCACCCAATATCTGGTAATGTCCACTTCACCTGTCCCGCTTCCTCATTTTGATTACTTGTTTTCCCCGTATTCTCTACTTTCTTTTGGGCCGCTGGAAATTCATAAATCAGTCTTGTACTCAAGTTTATCGCTGTATTATGTTCCATTTTTTTTGTTCTCCAAACACATTTGTTCCTATCCAAACCACATTCCCTATAGAGTTGTAGCCATGGTTACTAACTTAGCATTCGGGGTAGAACAAAGTTTTACCAGCAATCAACCAGGTAATTCTTCAACCTCCATTATGTCACGTACTTAACTAGTAGTCAACTAGCAGCTTGTAAGGGATTCTAAAAGCACATGTCTCGGATGCTTCGCATCATTATTGCATTATATACCCATTATTATTTTTTGCACTCCCTTTATTTTCGAGATTACGGATTGGTATGTTGGTATTACACAGAAGCTATAAGAAGTACTTAGTCTTATGAAAATTTGTTTTCGCCTCTGTCACCTGGCTACACATTGCAACCACCCTTTCTTTTTAGTTGTGTTTCTTGAACTTCTTTGCAAAACATGCAGCTAAGTGTCTGACACAAAATCGATGATGCACGTATGGCTCACATCATCCAAGTGCTAGATTGTTCATAAAAGATATAATCCCCGAGTGCCTATCAAAAATGACACACACACACACATGTCCATTGGAGAGAAACCAACTTTCTTACCCGCTCTATGAACCAATCCCAACTTAATATATTTTCTCCTTCAACAATAACAAATGCTATTGGAAGCATGTGGTGAAAACCATCAACTGCCGTGGTAGTGAGTAAGACTTCACAGTATTTGCTATATAAATATGTACCATCTATCTAAAGAACCGGAATGCAATGAGCGGATATATCTACGCAAGGCTTAAATGTCCAAAACACACTTTTAAATCTAACCACCTTTTATATTTTTCAGATAATAAAAACACGTAAGTAAAAATAACAAAAATTATAATTACATATATGCTTAAAATACCAAGCATAAAATACCAAGTAATGATTCTAAATGCAAGAATAGTACCTCTGGTATAGGGTGTCCTACATCGTGCTTTTTAAAGTACCAATCGATATGTGTTTCAGAATTAAATGATTGTAGTGCATTGAAAAAGCTAGGAAGTTCTTTATATAAATCCTACAAAATCCCAAAAGGCTTCTTTGTAATATTTCTCTCATCTCTAATTTTTCCTTGTTGGTTTATAACCAACTTCCTTGACAACTGATGCCAATAACACCTTCTTTGAGACAATGGGATCCACAAAAATAAAGTTAATGATGATTAGTGCAATGTGAGAAGAGCTCAAATTTGAATGATCTTGTGATATAGACTGATTGAAGCATGTGTGTAGACCCCCTAATGTCCATAATTTTAAAATAATTATGAGTTTTTCGCTTCCTGGCCCTCAACCTCCATTAATAACCCAAACCTTCTTGTTTACATGCCACTTCCTAAGTAATAGAGTCAGACTTTATTACCTTTATCTCTTGATAGTTTACAACGTGAACCTTTTTTACCAAACTCATCAATATCTCTTTTATTTTGAATATAATTCCTTTAGTTAGCTCCGCTAGAGTTTGAATTTCACCAACCTTTTATATACAACTGTTTGGATAAAAAACACCCATTGATGAACCATCAAAAGATCTATAAAAAGGGATATCATCATCCATATACTTGCTACTTGCTTTAGAATTTCATTTACCATCACCACTACTCATAAACAATATACTTTAACTCTCGCTAGAAATAAATTCACTACCTATTCGGACACTTCTTGAACTATGGTTCCTTGATGTTTTTTTAGAACCTTCGCCAATTTTTGAACATTGTAAAATTTTAGTTGAGGTTTGGCACAAGCCAATGGAATTTTTTTCAATATAAAGCTTTTCACGAAGTTGACCAACGAAATTATCCAATGATTCAAACATAAACTCTACATCATCATCAGTACCTGAAATAACTTCATATTTCATTAGTTGAATGATTCATGAACCTACGTGAGATACTCAATCTAAACAAATTTGGATCGATAGAGTTTCTTATACACCATATTCAAAAGCTCTTGGAATTTTAAATTGAAATAACTTCAAAAAAAGATTCACGTCTCTATCATATGTACCGTCAAGTACACTATCATAAATGACACTACCATCACAATAAAACCCTCCCCAAATATATTTAGCATTTGATGAAGACATTTCGAATTAAGACTACTTGAATTATAAAAGAAAGTAAATTGGATTACCTCCTCATAGACATAAATTGATGAGTTCCAAAAGAATAAAATGATTCTCTCTATCTTTTTCCATTAGTGACCATGTTAGATGAGTTAGAATAAGTACTAAAGGCGCTGAAGTTAGAACAAGTAGTAGAGACCACAAATATAAAAAATACATTTGGGATAAAAATATAACGAACTACGCATAAAATATTTGCGTGGTCATACGTATGCTAGCAGGAAATGCACAGTCATAGGCCCACGCCAGAAGCCAAAAGCCCATGTCAAAGAAAAATGCATAGCTAGAAGCCCACACAAAAGTTGTATACATAGTTCAGAAAAGAATTCTTAAATGAAAGCTACCTGTGCATAAAATATATGCGTGACTGAAAATTCTATGCAAAACAAAATTGCGTGGTCATCTGCCACTGCAAAAAATTTATATGTATTCCTTAATTTAAAATTCTTAAATTAACTGTTAAAATTAAATTAAAATTTAAAACTAATTGCGTAAAAGCACTATGCGTAATTAATGACTTCCACGAATTAAATGTATAAACACAAAATATAAAATAATTTCATGTCAATTACAATATTGAGACCCCACAAAAATAATATGCATAGTCCCAGTACACACAAAATTGCGATGAGTTGCCTGTTTGAATTTTTAAAAATAAATATAAAATCATTTTCTACCTTAATATTTTATTGTAAAAATAGAGTAAGTAAGTATATGTGATATATATGCGGCCAGCCTTTATTCATTTTTAACATGCGTGGTTAGTGGGTAATAAAGGCTGATTTACTGCAAACAGGTGTTATGGACCGGTTGTCTTTCAAAAATAGGCATATTACACCTTCACCCAAATAATATACATTATTTATCTTGACTAAATTAAAATTATACTATTATCAATATTAAAATAAATTTAAAATTAAACTAACTACAATTAATTGGATTTGGTCGGTATATTGAATTTCGGGATAAAACAAAATAATAAATATTATTAATTTAGCTATAAAATTATATTTTTAAACTACTAATTCATCGATCTATATAATAGTCGGGTTAAAATAAAAATCAAACTAAAAATTATAGAGTAGATCTATGGTAAAATGAATTAAAATCAAAATAAAATTCTAACAGCTATAAAAATGTATATTATTCACCTGAATTAAACAAAAGTATACTAGTTATCCAGTTTTACAAAATTAAAATCACACTCAAAATAATTAGTTGGATTTGGTTAGTATAACGGATTCCGAGATAAAATAAATTAAATTACACGTGATTCAGATATTATTGACCTAGGCTAAAACTTATTGTTTAAATTAAATTATATTTCATAAATACACATAGTAATAATAATAATACTAAATAATTTAATTAGTATTATTTTTTTAAATTTAAATATATCCAAATAAAAATTACACATAGATGTATAATGATTTTTTATTATATAAAAATTTTGAATGTAACAATTTTTCTTATTTCATTCTAAAAAAATTATTTTTTTTATTTAAAAAAGGGGATTTGTATAATATATCCCAAATTAGTATGTTACTTTACAAATGTATCCTGTTTTGTTTAATAATTATTAAAATGTCCCAAGGTTAAATTCTAACTCTTATATAACTCATATACATATAATTAGTTTATATATTTGTATATTTATGGGGATTTGTATAATATATCCCAAATTAGTATGTTACTTTATAGATGTATCCTGTTTTGTTTAATAATTATTAAAATGTCCCAAGGTTAAATTCTAACTCTTATATAACTCAAATACATATAATTAGTTTATATATTTGTATATTTATCTACTTAAATTGACTAAAATATCCACAACATTTAGATAAGCTAATAAATTAGGGATTAGTTTTAAGTAACCCGCCAAATTTTTTTATGTTAGGTGTCTACTCCCGCCTTTACTAGTTATTTTTTTATCAAGTCTACACTCCCGCATAATACCCATCCCCTACCTCCTCTCATCATTTGTGTTCTCTCATAATTATGGAGAAAGAGAAGATTAAAGAGATTATATCATCCAATCCTCTATGAGGTAATATTTCTTGATTGTTTATTTGTTATTCTCTTTTCTAAAATTTAACAGTTCTAATTGATTTAATAATATAATTTCCTTTTGTTAATTATAACAGAGTTTCAAGATCAACCTTGATATGTAACCCACGAATTAGGTGTGTAACACCTAAAAAGTTGATTTGTCAACCATCTACCAAAGTATACACTCCAAGAAAAAGTCCACGTTTGATTGAAAAAGCTAACATACTAAAGCAAAATATTTCAAAGATGGTGTTGGATTTTGAAAGTCATGTTGAAAAGTCAAGTCTAATGTCTGAAACCCGTGTTGCGAGTAATCAAGATTTTATGAATATGGATGTTGATGGCCTAGATCCGAATTTCTGGAATTTGGTCTCTGAAAAAGTTGATAATGTTGAAGAAGCATTCAGTGTGATTCAAGAACCAATTATACAACTTGAGAATTTTGGTGAAGATGATTGTCATCCTGAAGACCAACCGTGGAGCCAACCACTTATGTATAGTGAGGGTGAAGATAATAGAGAGTGGGATGAGTTTCTTTATCATTTTAGCATGAAAAATAGAAGTGATGATGAAGATAATGAGAAAGAAGTTGAAGGTAATTTTCCTACTTAACAAAGCAAAATATTATAGTTAATGACAATGTGCCATCTGAGAACTTTCTAATATTCCAAAAAGTAATATTAGTATTGGGCCATTGTTGAATGATAGTGATTTTGATGATTTTTTTGCTGCTGATTTGGTGGATCCGGAGTTGTTTTCTGCACCAGAAAATGATGAACAAGTTGTTTATGATAAAATTGAAGTAGGTTTGTAATTTTTGGACAAGAGTGATTTTCAAAAACATCTTAGAAATATTGTGTATCTAATAGGATAGTATGTAAGTTTCATAAAAGTGACAATATTAGGATCAAAGTTGTATGTCAAAATTTTGGACAACCAATCATGTGTCCCTGGTTTGTATACGCACCGAAGATCCCTGGTGAGCCAACTTGGAGTATAAGAAAATGCGACCTACATCGTTGGAGATCCTAATGGAAAGAATTCAAGTGCAAATCATGAGTTTGTGGCTGAGTATTTGATTAAAAGATGAAGAAATCACATAGCAAAATTATACCCAAACCTAATGAGATTGCTGATGAGTTATGGGCTAGTCAGGACACCTTAATTCCCTATCATGTTGCATGGAAGGCCAGAAACAATGTTATGCAGAAAATTAATGACAATTCTGATGAAAGTTTCAAACTAGTACCAAGCTTATGTAGATGATTTTAAGAACCAATCCAAAGTCAATTGCAACCTACACATACAACGGATACATTTTTTAGTTTATGGTATTTTCTCATAATTAATACATACTTTATTAAGTTAGTACATAAAGTAATATATTTTAGCATTAAAATTACAAAACAATACATATTTAAGTGTTTAATATTGTTTTAGTTTTAAAATTAGTAGATACTTTTTTTCTTTTAGAGAAATTAACTTCATATATTAGTACAATATTGTTGTAGTTTTTAAATTTTACTACATGTTTTTTTCCATGCAAATTAAAATATTTGTAAGTGTTAATATTGCTCTGGTTTTAAATATGTGTACCTATTTTTTTTCTTTTTTTACTAATTAATACATGTTGTAGTATAACACTACTTTAGTTTTAAAGAATATGTACATATTTGTTACATATAAATTAGCACGTATTTAATTGTTGATACTAATTTAGATTTAAAAACTAGTATATATTTTATTATAATTGTAATTTAGCATTCAAAATTAATACATATTTTTTTCTTTACTACAAAATAATATATATTTAAGTGTTTAATATTGATTTAGTTTTAAAATTAGTAGATACTTTTTTTCTTTCAGAGAAATTAACTTCATATATTAGTACAATACTTTTGTAATTTTAAAATTTTACTACATGTTTTTTGCCATGCAAATTAATATATATGTAAGTGTTAATATTGCTCCGATTTTAAAAATTTGTACCTATTTTTTTCTTTTTTTACCAATTAATATATGTTGTATTATAACACTACTTTAGTTTTAAAAAATATGTACATATTTGTTTCATATAAATTAGCACGTATTTAATTGTTGATACTAATTTAGATTTAAAACTTGTACATATTTTAGTATATTTGTGATTTAGCATTCAAAATTAATATATATTTCTTTTCTTTACTACAAAATAATACATATTTAAGTGTGTAATATTGATTTAGTTTTAAAATTAGTAGATACTTTTTTTCTTTCAAACAAATTAACTTCATATTTTAGTACAATATTGTTGTAATTTTAAAATTTTACTACATATTTTTCATACAAATTAATATGTATTTTTAGCTAAAGTTACTAATACTGACAGGTAAAAAGGATTGAGGGAAGCCGTTCATAAGTTATTCCCCACTTCACCACACAGGTTTTGTTTCAGGTTTGTAACTACATTTTGATATTTCTTGTTAGCTAACCTCTGTAATACATGATTTTGCATTAATTTTTGAATTGATCACAGACATCATATGTTTAAGAACTTCAAATCACATTTCAAAGTTCAAAACTTCACACTATGTTCTGGAATGTTGTTAGAGCTTATAAAGCTAAACACTCTGAGGTGATTTTCTTCATTACTATTTTTTTTTTGTAAATTCTAATAGTTTTCATTAATTAAAGATTGCTAGATAAATAATTTTAATTATAGGCACACATGGATAGTATGATGGTGGAAAATGTTAACGCTTTTGAGTACTTGATGGGAGAGGATCCTAAAAGCTGGTGTAGGGCTTTCTTTGATCATAACAGCTCTTGTGAACACTTGAGTAACAATTTCTCCGAAAGTTTTAATAATATGATTACGAAAATTAGGGAGAAACCTGTTTGTACATTAGTATTAATGTACGGTCAATTGGTCATGGGGTTGTTTTTCAAGAGAAGAACTGCATGTGTTGGTTGAGATTCTGGAGATTTGGTTCCTAGCGCCAAGAAATTACTAAAAATAATGTTCAAGAAAACAGGGGAGTACAAAGTAGCAGGAGCTGTTGCTGGCAAGGTTTATGAAGTTAAAAGCATTCACTCTTCAATTTACACCGTTGACTTTGATAAAAAAATATGTAGCTGTGTGCAGTGGCAGTTGAGAGGTTTTCCTTGTCAACATGTCGTATGTGCTTTGCAACTAATCATACCCAATTGGGTTGAGTAAATGTTCAATTTAATAAATAAATAATAAAATAGTTGTTAGTACATGTCAATATTATTAATTAATTTTTGTGGATTCTCAGTTATTGTGCTAGATATTATTATGTGGATAATTATAAGATAACATATGCATCAGAGATGGTACCTTTGGAAGGTCCTGATGATTGGGAAAAAGTATTTATATTAAAGGGTTGCTATATTAAATTATATAAGCAATTTATTTAAGATAACTAATAATCATTATATTTGTTTGTGTAGCCTGGAGCAATTATTGTCCCCCTTTTGCTGATTAGAAAACAAGGGCAGACCTAAAAAGAATAGAAGAAAGGCTTATGATGAGACATTTCAGGAGAAAAAACAAGGTGCTGCAGCAAGTGTAAGCAACCTGGGCATAACAAAACTACTTGTGGTGGTGGTCCTATAGGCTCTAACTCAAAAAGAAAAAGGGTTAGAGTGAAAGTTGATAGTTGAATTAGTTTATTTGGATTGTTGATTTTTTTCCATAGTTATGTTAATTACTTTTGAAACTTTTGAATTTTTTTAATTGTTTTGACTTGGATTTTTCACGTGGTATTGAGTATCTATATATCTACTTTTGTAAGGATGATGATTCAAATAGTGTGATATTGTTAAAAAGTTTCATGGCAAGAATATATTATAATTTGAATTAATTAATTAAGTATTCTACATTTATATAATTTTACAAGAAGTAAAGTAGTAATATTTAAAAATATAAAAGTTACGAAGTTAAGACTAAATGTTATATATGTCATACAAATATGTTAAATAGTAAAATTAAACATGATTAACATAAAATTGTTAAAATTTTTGAAAATGGGATATATTTATAAATAAAATTATAAATGGGACATATTTGTAAATCCATATTTAAAATGGAACATATTAATAAAAAATCCTTTAAAAAATTATATAATATCGGAAAAATTCGTACATTCCAAATTCTAAGCGAGTAAATAAAAAGAAAATTAGGAGAGACAGAGAGGTTGTACGAGGATTAGGTAAATTGCATTGAGATTGGTTGATTACAACATAAAATCGTACAAGTGCCGCTAAAAACAACCTGAAATTGGAAGAAAGGGCAAATAGTCATAGAAATGGCGGAGAACAAACAAATCCCAGCCCAATACGATGTGAATGCTAAGTGGGATGCTTGTCTCGATTTGGGCATCCGCCGATTCGTTTACTCCTCTCTCGGCGGTGCTTTCACCGGTCTCCTCCTCTTCCGTACGTTCTTCCATCTTTAATCTTATTTTTATTATTCTGATTTTTAAATACGTCCTTGTTTATTTCTATGTTTCATTTCATTTCTATGTTGCTTTTTATTGTTTTGATTGGCTTTTTATATTGGTAGATGCTATTTAGGTCTATAACTTATTGCATATCATGTAAGACTTGTAAATGGAGCTATTTATTTCATTGCCAAGTTGTTGTTTTCTTAAAGAACCCTAAGTTTCTCACAATTCGGTGGCGACATATAGATTGCTTCTCTATTTGCCAAACTTTTGGAGTACAGTTATGATTGAAAATTTATAATATTTGATGACAAAATTTTTCAAGAGAATGAGCATTAATTTTTAAGCTCTGCTTTAGATGTGTAGCAACAGGACAGAGGAAGGAACAAATACAATTTTTATTTACCCTCAAAACAGTACAATTCAGTTCCAGTCCTTCCCAATTTCATTTCTTTTGGGATGGAAGCATTAGATTTTGGACAGAGGTAAATGGAATATAGATTGCAGGCACTAGTTCGATATTGGGAATGAGAAGGGAAAGGTAATCTGCCAATATTAGCAAAGCTGACTAGAATAATAAGAATAGTAAGCCTGTGGAGGGTAATGGTAAGCCTAAACTAGACCAAGACAGTGGAAAAAATAAGACCGAGTTCTGTGTTACCCCAGTATGGGTGTCGTACACACATACTGGTATAGGTGTCGTACACAGGTGCGGATCCAAGAGTCGGATTCTTAGTTTTAATATAATTAGGATTCTTGGATATTGGAGGATCCAAAGTTTGGCACGGGTGTGGGGACTTGGCATGTTAAGCTCGAGACAAGTAAAACTTTATATGTACCGATTAATTGTATGTTCTTCTAAGAAGTACGAACGCGGAAACGGCGACATGGGTACAGGGACTTGGTGATTCGCTAATCCTAGAGGAGTCTTGGATACGAGACTCAGAAAATAAAATAAATAAGGGATAAATAAATAAATATTCATGATAAGAGTTGTATATGTAAATATTGTCTTCAACACTTGTGTTGTTGTTACCACTTGTTAGCACTTGAGCTCATTGAACCTATGGGTGTGATGGGTTTGGGTGTATGTATATATGGGTGTTACAGAGATGGGTTAGAGATGGGTTTGGTGTTTCAGTCTGTATGTATATATGGGTGTGTGTATTGCTGCTATCAATAAAATTAGGTTAGAAACAAAAATGTGTGGGGCTTTTTCTAGTTGGGTCGAGTCCCAAATGTGTCCACCCTGAGTCCATGACGAGTCCGGCAACATTTTTGTGCTGACTCTCCACCTGACGAGTTCGATACGCACTCAGCCGAGTCGGGCGAGTCAGACTCGCATACGGCAGCCAAAACTAAGAGTCCGTGCTTCGTAGACGTTCTTAAAAATAGTATCTACTATGCATAAATCATATGTGCTTAATTATGTATGTTAAATTGCAACATAAAATCAAAAGCTTGCTTTGTTATAAATAAGTTAAGAAAGTCCTTATTTTCATTCAGAACTGGATGCTAAAAGGTGAAGTCTCCGGTTTTAATAAGGGATCCGACTCAAATTACACACCCACGCTTTGTCCATCGGACACGGGTATTAACACGGGTATTAGGACAAAAATGGAGAGTCCGGGTAACGAAGATCGAAATTATTTAATTTTTGTTGAGGTGAGTTATGTTACTTGTTAAGGCTTTTAAGATGTGGGAGGCGTAAACTATTATGAATAGGCTCATGCATTAAACATCTTAGACCATCATTATCTTTTATCTCACTATTTTTTGTACGCGCTTCCGGTCCTTTCTTTTATATCTCATCATGTAGCTGAAAATAAGTTAGTAAAAGACAATTAAAAGCAAATAGGATATCTAAACGAAGACTGAGCACAATGTTTTGTACTTGTCAGCTTTGAGATGTCGAATGAGGGTTGTTCTCTTTTTAAGAAAATGGGATTTGGTGCATTATTAGAGAAAAGGGAGTGTTATCAGATGTTTTGCTATTTTATTGTCCATTTTCGCTATATTATTACGTCCTATTCATTAGGGTCGGGTGCGGGATTTAGCCGCGCACGGTGATACTTGTGAAAAACAAAATGTAGAAACTTCAACTATTGAGATAATTTTAGTTGTTATGGGCTTAGTTACTCCGACTCGGCACTTCCGGCCGCCGTACCTGTGTCGATCCGACCCGACACAGGACACGACCCGAAATACGTACCGCATACGCCATTCAAAAATCCAACCCTTCGTTCTCGTCTTTGCAAACATTTACAAGTGATATTTCAGATCTTTACTTTTACTGATATCACATGAAAATGGGAAGAATATGGTGGAGAAAGAAGGCATAGAGATGAGGATATGACAGAGAATTGAAGCCGGGAGAAAAGGAAGATGTAAAGAAATTGAAGAAAAAGTGGATGATTGTATATGTATGTATAAAGTGTATGCTAAATAATTGATGTACGTGGACAATCCTATGACTACATTCATTTCTGAGATTAAAAAATTGAAGCCAACCGGCTTCCACAACATCTTTTAAGTATATCAATTAGGTTATGGGATATATTTCAAATACGAATATTGTAAAAAATAGGGTTGATAATAAGAAAAAAGAGTTAAGGACCTCCAATGCCTATAATTAGAGGCTCGATAAGTATCTTCACTTATTAAGAGTTAGCACATATGGATATGAATGCTGCAAACAGGCTTTCTGCATTTGTTGCGAAAATGGGGAAACCTCAAAATAAAATTCAAGAGCATCATAGAGTGCTAAATTTCCTTTTGAGTGCTAGAACGATGGATTCTGCAAGGAAAGAAGGAAAGAAGTGCACGCTACTAGAGCATAGAGGAGAGGCCGCAAGCGCCGCGGTGGAGCAAGAAGCCCTAATTGTCCTTTCCTTGCTTTAATTTGAGTACGAAGGACCCGCCAACTAAAATTTTCTTAATAGTTGAAATTTCTATGTTTGTTTTTTGTGGGTATCGCCACGCGACTTAATCCCGTCCCGACCCTGAAAATGAGATGCAATAATAGAGTGGAATTGGACAATAATAGAGCGAAGTGTCAAATAGTGTTCCCTTTTCAACAAAGCCCCTTTCATAAGAGGTAGAACAATTCTCACTCGACACCACAAAACTTACTAGTAAGTGATATGTTCTTGTTGACGTACCCTTGCTTCTTTTTACTGGCTTATTTTCAGCTACATGATGAGAAATAAAAGATGGGATTAGTATAGAAGTGGGTATAATTGTATAAACTATAGTGAGATGAAAGATAAGGATGTTCTAAGATGTATAATGTATGACAGACTCATGAATATATCCTTTTCATGTCCTTAAATAAACTTGAGATCAAATGAAATGTAAAAAATGAAAAACCAAGGCTAATAGTAAGAATTTTTTCAAAATGTCAAAAGATGGTTAATATGATTGTAAACCGAAGATTACAGCAGAATACACAACGGAAGCTAAATAGTTCATGTACTTGGGCCTTGTTTAATGAACTAGATTGGCGGTAATTACCATTAGTGAAAGCTGCTACTTCCTTAGACCATCTTGAACGCTTTATACGAGTTTAAGGCCCCGTTTGGTATTGCTGTTGCAACAGCTACATCAGCTTTTTGCTGAAAAGCTGTCAGACAGGTGTTTGGTAAATTCTAAAAGCTGTTGTCTGGAAAAACGCTTTTGGTCTAAAAGCCGCTGTTAGTAAAAACATGTCCCCCCATGCTTTTGGAAAAAGCTGTTTTCAGCTTTTGTAGAAAGTAGCTATCAGTTTCACCATCAAACCTTCTCAAAAACATTATTTTTATATATTATATCTCAAAATATGCATAAATTAAAAAAATTTACCAAACAGTCATCTAATTTTCCTAACAACACTTTTTCCACCAGCACTTTTTGTCACAGTTCAGAGTTTTCAACAACACTCCTAAATGGAGCCTAAGCCATACTAAAAGGGTTGAAGAAGGAAGATAACTCCGTCTGATTCTAGTATAAGAATCGTTTGAATTCATGACTTCTCAAAAAGTTTTCATTGATTTAATTACTGAAGATTGTAAGACATATGATACACGAGAGGATTGGGCTTATAACATCAGCGGTGGATAAGATTAGATCACATCTTCATTACCACAGGTTTGTTAGGCCTCACTCAAGGTAATGGGCCAAACCTAATTAGTCCAAACAAATTGGATCTTCTTGTGTGTATGACAAAGCCACGGACTGGGCTTAATTTAAAAAAATCCCTTACCTATTTATTTTAAAGGTCCATCATAGCCCTTAATCACGTGGAAGCCAACCCAGCAGTTCCTGGCTATTTCCCTCCCCGGTCAACTCATGTGGGGAAAACTTTCTTTCAGAACCTTCTTAGCAGTCTTACTCGTTTACTGGTTCCCTTATTTTGCTTATCCTATAATAGTTCCTGCCTCTTCGTCACTATAATTGTAAATAAATCGCGAAGCTTCGTTCAGATGGCGGGGGAGTCTAATCCTAATGCAACTTTCTATGGCCGCTGATGGACTTGTTTATCTCACAATTTCTTGTCCCGATATTGCTGATGTAGTCCATATAGTCAATTCCTTAAATAAGGAGCTAGCCTATACTGCCCCTTGCTTGTGATCGTGATCTTGGAATTTAACACTCCAACCTGCAAAATATGTCACTGGATTATTATTGAATATCGAGTCTATCGCCTTTCCTACTGCGATTCCAGTGGAAGTGGTTGGTCAATAGCTTCAAAGTTAGTTAGCAGAAGAGATTGATCCAACATTTAAGGAAGGGCAACACTAAAGTATGGGTGCCTTGAAAAATGGGTTTGGTTGGGGCCACTGGAGCAATTGTTTTTCGAAGTCCAGCTCTGTTGCAAAGTCTTTCTCCTCGGGTTCGTATATTCGGCTCTGTATCCGATGCATCCTACTTTCCATTAATGGGACCGATGTAGGGCCCAATCATAGTCAAAGTCAAACTTCAATCCTGGCAAAGGAGTTGATAGTGAGAATACAGTATGAAGTAAAGTTTAAATCTTCCTGTTGCTGAGATGGACCCTTTTGTTGATGAAGAGATAGTGCCAATTTCTTTTGCAAGTGCTTCGGATGCCTTTCTCTCGAAATCGGACTTTGTTAGGAAGAGACTTGCTATGGGTATAGACTCCCAAAGGCCTTCTCCTTGGGTCAAGTGCTTCCTACTTCATGTATTGGTGCTTCCCTTTGGCAGGGTTCTATCATGCAATTCATTCTAATTACTCTTGGTGGGGAAAGAAAGCAGAGCAAATTCTTTGCAGCAAGCCTCTTCAAAAGCGTCATTCAATAGCTCTTAGCACTATGTGACTATCTAAACTCAACTTTACCTGGATAACTCTAACTATGATTATAGTTTACCTACCACATCCTGCTAAGTACATGCTAACAAATATGTCCTGTAGGACTTGAAAAAGATATAAATTGCATTTTATTTAAGGAAAGATAAAAATTATGTACATAATCAGTTCTACCATTACATGTTGACAGGAATTTTGTCCTTCATAAGAGAAATTTTAGTGCTAGATGCAAAATGGTTATGGTCATTGTTATAAGTGCTAAAATAGGACTCTAACTTCAATGCTAGTTGCATTTTTCAACAAAATTATTGCAAATTGAACTGACAAAATTATTGCAAATTGAACTAACTTTTTGTCCCTCTCTCCTAACTTTTTATTTAAAGTACAGCAATATGCATTTCAGTTATGGTTAATTAATGATGTGGCTAGATGTATATATGCATCCTTGATCGTAAATTTGGAACCAATTATGCAGTTATTCATATTTGCATCCAGTTATGCAACTCCTCTGGAGTTGTGTTGTTATGCATTTGATTTCAGGTTATAGAAATGGAACTAAGTTTGGCATTGCATTGAACATGCTCTAACAATATTTTTAGAATGCATCTCATAATTTCATAATAAGATAGTATCAACTAGTATTACGTTACTAATAGATCACTATCTTGGGAGAAAATAAGATCAAGCGTGGCATTTTACTGCTTTATGTTGATTGGTAAGTTTGCTTTGTAGCTTTCTGCAGTTTGTATGTTCTTTTGGCCCTTTCTGGTGGCAATTTCCTCCCCGGAGATTGTCTCCAGATGGTTCCTCTGGCTTGGCCAAGGGTTAAGGCTAGGCAGCAATGTACTCCTTATTTTATTCTATGCTATCTAATTCAGCAAAACTAAGGTAAAGGTACCAGTACTATTGGCCTTGATGTAATTTTTCAAGGCATTAACCACTCTTTCCAGCGTTTAGTATGTGTAAAACAAATCATTTGATATATCATCAATATCTATCAGGTACCCCTGTGACCCGCTGGGCATCAGTAGCTTTTGGTGCTGGATTGGGTATTGGATCTGCTTATACAGAATGCTCTACCAAATTTGACGGGTCTTCCAAGAAGGTAAAGGCCTGACATTAACTTGATAATCCTTAATGTATGTTGGATTTGGAAGCAAGTTAGTTGCCCATAGTGTATATATATGAATTTGTGGCTATATTTGTTTTCTTTTATTGACTGTAGGTGTTAGAATATAGCTTCAATACTCATGCTAGTATTAACTTGATATTCCAAAACCTAAACGTAAATTTTTCCATGTATTCTATTTTCAGCATTTGGTACACTTGAACTTTTACTGTTTTTTCTTTTTAGCTTGATGACAGCTTGTCATAATTTTTGTTACTCGTTCCGTCCCAATTTATCTGTCACGTTTGATTTTTTGTGGTCAAATTGACTCAACTTTGACCGTAAATTAAACATCAATCTCTTATTATTTTAAAAAACTGAAAAATACATATTAAAGTAGATTACATGTACTTTCTAATGATATAATTTTTATAATTTATTTTAATTATATACTATATGAAACTTTTGGTCAAAATTGGGTCAATTTGACCACAAAACGTCAAACAAGACTGATAAATTGGGATGGAGGGAGTATTATTTTAGCACATCTCAGTGTATGTAGTACCTTTGTTGCCTGTGTCCCAAATAAACTGATTTGCATTCATGTGACATTGTTCATGTAGCAGATGAACCTTAAAATGTTGCACTGCACATGCTATGTAATAAATAAATAAATATATATATATATATATATATAGACACACTTACTAAAATTAACCATCTTAAACAGAATCTGTCTGTGAGATTATGTTTGAGAGTGGGCATTGTATTCGGTAGCTTCTTGTTTGTTTCTTGAGGAACAAAAGTGTTATTTAATTTGGGTGGAAGACGGGAAATGCATTAGGGGAATGTAATAGCTGAAAACAAAATATTCTTACTGATCTATGTTTGGTTTGTTCAAGATTATTGATGCCTTGCGTCTATTTTCTTAATCCTTTCCATGTAAAAATTGGATCAACATCTCACCTTATTACTGTCATTTTCAGGACTGATCAGTCTCCATGGATACTAAGTCGAGATTGTTGTTGCGGTTTTGCCTAGTACGAAATATTGTCCTGGATAGTTAAACATATTGCAATCTCCTTTGTTTCTGTTTCATGGCTTATTTAAGAACTTGTAAGGCCATACAAGAAGAGACTAATAAATGTATCTATAGTAGCACCACCAACTTGCTCTATCTATCCAATCATCGGAGTGGTTGTAGTGCTGCACTCCCTTAAATCTAAAGGGAAACTGTATTTGATATTAGAATGTGCTAATTTTAAAGGCAAACTACCATGTTTTGTTTGCAAGATTAAAGTGATGAGTTGATCATTAATGAGCTACTATTTGATAATATATAGTAAATGGTACAACTACAAATAATTAAGAAATTATTTAAAAGAGAAATACAAATATGAAACAGATTAAAATTTAATTATTTAAGGAATAAAAAAAATTAAAATAAGCGAGACTTTAGCACGGGAAATACATAATTTTTTTTGGTGCGTGAGTTTAGTTGAAATAGAGTTCTAGTAATTGTTTGATACCGAAACATGGGGATGTAATATATCCTTTCAAGACTCGGTATCTATCAAGGACTAGAATTCGAAGTTTGTTTTAACTTCAAATACACACACCGACTCTTATTCATTCCCATGCTTATAAATACACCAAGAGGAGGAGAAAAAGATATCTTTGTAACAGTTCCACTATGTCTTCTGTAAACACAAATCAAAAGTCATCAGAGAACCATTTAAAAACCCCTGTTGGTGAAAACAATGCAGAGAAAGAGACCCCTGTTGAGGGAAACCCAAGTGAAGAAACTGATACCAGAGAAGAGGATGATGTGGAAGATCTTTTCATGCAGATGAGGCTGGCTGAATCCCAAGGAAAGCGCTCTACTCTGCTGCATCGCGTGTCTCGAGATTTTGATGAACAAAGGCTTCAAGATGTACAAAGAATCCAACAAGAAGTGCAACAAACTCTGCAACACCTGATGGTGCTTCGGGATATCCCGCTTTCTTCGTTTTATGGTATTGATCTTGACAACTTAAGCCTACCACCAATTCAGCCTTCATCCGGTGTTGGTTCTTTTTATGGGTTTGATGAGGAGTCCTTGGCAGCCGAAAATGCTGCTTTAGATGAGTTTTATGCTAACATAAGAAGGGAAAAAGCTGCTCGTGAAAAAGATCAATCTAGTGGCGTTAAGTGCTCTCAGGATCAGAGTCAATTTTATTTACTTCCTAGTTCAAAAAGTGAAGAAGATGATGACTTTTTAACCTTGAGAGTTCTTTTAAAATACAAACTACATTATGGATCTTTACCAAATATTATTGATCGGCAGGCAACTACATTTGGCCTCAATCTCAATCATCTGCTTGTTTATGTCAATCATCAACTCAAAATACGTATCAGTGAATCCTTGTTGACGGATAAATTAGTGAAGTTGCAGACCAAGTATAAGAAGCTTGTGGCAGAGAAAGGCAAAAACCCAGAGCATCAAGATTTTTGTACACCTGGCGACTACATCTTTTTTCAACTGGCAAATATGACTTGGGAACAAAGAATCTGATGTGCATTGCAAAGATAATGTCCAAAGGGAAGCTGTGCAGAAGCTAGTGACTGGTGATCAGGAATAACCGGAGCTAGCTCTGTTTCATCTTTAAGTATGTCTGTTATGATCAATGCATAAACATTTACCTTAGATATATTAAAGTTCATTAGGTTTTGAGTGTGAAGTTGGTAGACTATATTCAATTCATATAAGCTACTTATATATTAAAATTCGATAGCTAGTGCTTTATAAAATTGTCTGAATTAGTAACAACCTAACAAGCGCATGAGTCGGACTGTTTATTTTGCTAGTAGTGATCAGCTGCTTTTGCAACTGGTTTAGATATAGACATAATGTGGAACTGGTGTATATGGTTCCACTTAGCAAGAGATTTTCCTCTTAACACTATTCCTTCCCTTTAATTTCATTCATTCCGGTTTGGGAAAAAACCACAAACTGTTCTTGGTCTGTTCTTGAATGCACATATTTACTAGCTTGTAACGTGACCTGACAATGAGCGTGTTCTAATAAATAAGTAGTTCACTGTGATTTGTAAACGAAAGTTGAAGGATGAGCTCAAATGCTTGTTTGAGACTTTGAGCCCACCTTGCAGCATTTTTGCTTCAATCTTGAGTACTTGTAAGCGAGTTAATCTTGTAATTCCCACCTCTATTTGAGCATTGTCATCATACAAAGTATTCAAAAAATTTTAGATTAAATTTTGGGGGGGAGATATATAACCCTGTATTTATTATTGATTAATACAAATTGTTTTGACAAAATAATTATAAACTGACCGTGACATGACAGATGACGAAATTTAATTTATGAGCACGCACACGGGCGCGGGTCACATGTCATTATATGAAAGTTACCTTTTTTTTATATAATTAGAGGGCATACCCCCGCAAAAAGTAAAACTAAGCATAAGTCTCTAGCACAACAGAGAAACAGATTTCAGAATTCAGAAAGTATCTGAAATCTTTAAGAGGCAAAAAATACTGGTAATAAAAGAAGGATGATTTCATTTAATGTGCTCCTGAAAAGCTTTGACTTAAAAAAGTCTCTCTCTTCTCTGACCATACATTTGGTTTAAGCAACAATTTGGTTCACATTGTTTCTTCTACCATTTTGATGCACAAGTCCAAGCAGGAGGCAAATTAGAGTGTCTTAAAGAAGTCCAATCTGCCTTGAATTTTAGGCACACAGCAATCGCTCCATCATACTTTGTGTTGGCTACGCCTATTAACATCCCCTCCCACTGAAATTTACTAAACAAAGATTTGATTTTCTGGAGAACAGCTGCAGGAAGAAACAGGTATGAGGCCCAGTAGCTTTGGATATTAAACATACTAATTTCAATAAAAGCAGTCTTGAGGAGTACCGCAGAAACCTGGTTGTCCATTTTGCGAGTCTTCCACAAAGTTTTGAAAGTCAGTCAGTATAATCACTAGCTTTAAGAAGAGTAGTGATTGAAGGCAAGCCAAGGTATTTGATGGGAATTTCACCTTTGAATAAACCCTTAAGAAGAAAGAGTTTCCCAGATGACATGTTGGGGAACATTGCAGAAAAAACAAACACTTCTCCCCGGATTTTGGCTTAAGGTTTGAAACTGCAGAAAACCTATTAACACTGTTCAACAGACCGGAAATCGAATCAGTGTTACCTTTACAAAACATCAATAAATCATCTGCGAACAGCAAGTGTGTCAATTTGAGCTCCTTAGTACGCCTGTGAAAGGAGAACGGGTCATTCAGATTAGTGTCATGACATCATAAGCACTTCCATTGCAATTACAAATAAGTATGGAGACAAAGGATGACGAAACCCCGATTTCCTCTCATTTGAGAAATATTTGTAACAGTTTTTGGGAACCTATATGAGGTGCATGTCACAACATCACGCCAAGAGAGATGTCTTTTCATAATTTGATGTTTTTTTACTTAATATTTTTTTAAATTTTTAATAATTATTTTAATATTAAAAATATTCAGAAATAATAAATATAATTCTAAAATATTTACATATATTTGAATATCTAAAAAATTAGTAATGTGAATGAGTATTATGAATGATGGTATTAGGTTGTTACTATCAACTAACTTTAATTTTATATTTAAATTCACTGTATATTAATATAATAATTATATTTTAAATTTTATTATATTTAATTAATAAATGACTTGGCATTTGAGCATGCATTTTGGCAAAAAACGTAATGCATGTTTTCGGAGAGCGTACCCTGAACCTATAACATTTTCCTTTATCATCATTTTTTAAATTATTTGTTTTAAGTTTTAACCTCGTTCAATAAATACAAGAAAGTTAAAGAAAAGAAACATTATGGGCCTATTTGTGGTATCTTAAAAATATAATTTATGACTTAAAATTAAAAAATATCGTATAAGTGGTATAAATCTATTAATTTATAAGCTTTTTAGGCGTTTGGATAATATTACTAAATATTGAAATACAAATTACTAAAAATAAGAAGGTAAAGTTAAAAAAATAAAACATTTACGTGATAAGAGCATCGATCTCTTTAAAATCATTTAACCATATATTTTAAATTCTTGAATTTTTTAATTTTTTAAAGTGATATTATCTAATATTTTGAAAATAAAAATTTAATTATGGTCAAAAACTTTGAAATTTATAAAAATTAATAAATACGGTACGTTCAAGTAGGAGGTAAATTAAATTTAGAAAAATGAAGTATAATACATGAATAAATGTATAATATAATGAAATGACAAATAAAAAAGAAGGTAAGAAAGCTGGGTGAAAAACCAAAATATATGGGGAGATTTGCCCAAAATGCTGATTGACCGGGTGTTCTGCACTAAATATCCACCGAACAAGTATTCCCTACATGCGGATTCCCTTTTTTTTAAAAAAATTTATAAAGAACACACGTGTATAACATGTGGGTTGCTTTTTGACTTTTAGCGCATCATGAAGATGCGTATTTTTACTAATTTCAAAAAAAACGCGCATTTTTAATATGCGCGTACTTTACAAATTTTAAAATACATAATCTGTGGATATTTAGGACGGAACTTGCGCACACAAGCATTTTGAGCCCTAGATGCTGAAAAATGGTACACTTTGGATATTTTTTCCTTAGTATATTCTTAATTTCAGAATATATTTAAGGAAAAAATACCCAAAGTTTTAAAAGGAAAAAAATGTAACTGTCTTGCAACTTAAAAATTAAGTTACGTCATTATAAGTACGAAAAATTGAAAACCAATTAAAAAAATTGCTCTCGGTGGGAAAATATAAAAAATAGGAACATTAAACTTTTCTTTTTTAATTTTACTAAATCATAATTGTTCCAAAATAAATAAATAAATAAACAATAAAAAAACCGTAATTATGAAAAGATGGTCGTTGTCGGTTAGTTATTTTCCCTCCTTTTCTCAGTTGAATTTCAGTTGCTCATACATACAGATGCCTATATACATCTAAACAGATAGCAGCAAGATTTTCATTCTATAACAATTCCAACTCTTTAATCTCTGCTACTGAAAATTCCAAGCCATGTCTTCAAGAAACCAAGAAATTAAAACTCATCAAACACCCTCTGAACACCAAGAAAACCCTGTTCAACAAGCAAGCCCAAATCAAGAAAACACATACTTGTTGCTCCCTGACTCAACTAAACAAGAAGTTGTTGATGCTGTTTTCTTGATAAGTGTTCTTAATTACAAAGTTTCTTTTGGTTCTTTACCATCTTTTGTTGATGATCCTGAGGGATTAAAGAAGCTGCTTGATTTTGTGAATGCTGATAATGAGGATGGACAACTTATTGATGAAGCCCTTTTGAGGGATAAGTTCTTGATGCTGCGTAGTAAGTACGAGAAGGTTGTCGAAGAGAAACGTGAAATGCCTGATGTAGAAGATGTGTCTACTGACTCTGAGAAGCTGATTTTCATGTTGTCTGAGAGAATTTGGGATCCAGAGTATGAGGACTATGGATTGTCGGAACGTATTGTTGTTCAAGAAGGTTCTGTTTCTGGAAATACGGAGGGGTTGAAAGATCAGGATCAAGAAGTGTTCGTGTTTCCTAAATCTACAAGTGAACATGAAGATGATATTGCTACACTGGTGAATCTCAATCTTTGCAACTTGTCTGATGCGCGTTCTCTGGCTGATTTTATCAATACCAATCGTAGAAACATGGGGCTTGTTGATGAAGACCGTTTGAGGGATAAAGTCTTGAAGTTGCAGACTAGGTACAACGCAATTGTGGAAGAGAGAGGCAAGAATCTTACTGATGATGATTTTCAGACATACAATGAGCATCTGATTTTTCAACTGTCGAAAAAGGTTTGGGGAAATGAACCGAGAGCTAATGTCTGACCAGGAATCTAGTGTTATTCTGGAAGCTGATGTTATTTGGCAAGTTAATGATTGCTATCAGGAATGAGTGAAGCGATTTTGGTCATTTTTCTGTCATGATCAGAGTATAAAAATAGACATGTGGATGTATTAAAGTTCTTTAGGTTTTGGTGTCAAGTTAGTAGACTAAATTCAGTGCATGTAGCTATAGATGGGTAATTCGTAGTCGTTATATGTAGAACTGTGCATAATGCAGTAGCACACAGTTTGTAATTACAAGGTTCAGCCAATTCACAAATTTCTAGGGTTGTGTTGAGAAGTAGATTTTCCAAGTGTTAGTCTTGAGTCATTGTTAGTATCTGTTGGTTGTTTGGTGAACGTTGTTCTTGTTATTGGATTTGTTCCTCAATTTAGTTTTTTTTACTGCTATCATACATTCACAATAATGATGACATGTCACTGATGTTTTATTCATTATGTTTTCTCATGGCTGCAATCTGTATTTAGTACATTGCTTCTAATCTGCAGCTATATATTAATAGAACACATGATAGCACAATAAGGGATCGCTATAAAGCATACATCATAGCAGGTAAATAATTAGGAAGATGAAGGCTATCAGTATGTTTCCAAATATTTTGATCCATTCGATTTTAATTGAACAAATGGTCACATCTTCAATGCCTTTCTGAATTGCTGTATTTGGCCTCAACTGAGCATTTTACTGTTTATGGTTATGATGAGTTCTGCATTTTTATCCTGTTTCTAGAATTGTTTAGCAAATGAATTCTGGATTTACCGAGAAAGGTAATTGACTGGCCATTCTCCTTGCTCTTTTTCTGTGAATGTACAACTTGACTACTTGAGTAACTAATGCAGGTGGTAATGGTAGGAAATAGAGTAATGTATTCAGGGAGATCATAATAGATAGTAAGATTTACTTCAGTTAAGAACTACTATATATAATAGTCCTCCTAGCATGTCTGTTTTCCATTCTTGTCTAAGAAAGTTGAAAATTGAAACTGAACAAGCTTACAAATGTTTAACGCTTTTATCTTAGTATTTCAGCCAATGAAGTTTAGTTCTTGGTATATGACATTTGAGCGTGGACGCGTGGTAGGACTATTTGGGCAAGTTCATGTTTGGGGATTTCATAACAGTTGGCAACAAAATCTGTTTTGCTTAAGAAGTGCTCTCTGCAATCTACCATATTCTTTAACAAATGATTCCCCCAGGATCCCAAGCATGGCACTGCACATTTTTTAGGACTGTCAAACCAAAATTTTATTTTGAAAAGCCAAATTGAATACTTTAGTACTGGGTATATACATGGATGAAGTGTCTCAAGTGTCAACAGCTTGAAGGGCTATTTGACTAATTACAAATTTTGGGATATGACCATAATACCCTTTAGGAGTAGAAATTTAAGATACCCCATCTATGAATTTTGAATGCGGACTGTGTGGCCAATAAAATGCTGCTCACAGGAAATAATTTTATCATCTTTACCAGCATTTCCTCTCATCTCTGTACAAGTAATAATGGCAGAAAGTTTGCAAGGATCATAACACTAGCTAAAAAGGAAGAAAGTTCTGGGGAAACAAATGAAAATCTTGATGCTTTTCCATTAAGAGTTCCAAAAAGAGTTCTAGCTCAATCTGTCGTAGCAATTCTTGGTTTGGGATTCGTTGATGCCGGGTGATTAGCTAAAACTTATCACGCTATTATTATTATTTTTCGTTTTATCGATACGGATTGTCTAATATGCATATGCAGGTATAGTGGAGACTGGTCTAGAATTGGTGCTATCTCTAAAGAGACTGAGGATTTGCTCAAGTTAGGAGCTTTTGTGGTAGTTCCATTGTGTCTACTTTTCATACTTTCTTTCTCCAGAAAAGTTGAAAACTGAAATTGAAGAAGCTCGCATTTTTTATTCTTACATTGTAATTATAGGCTATCTTAAATTCTTAATATTTCAGCCTATGTTCACGCTACTTAGAAAGATTAAACCAAAAAAAGTTACGAATTTCTACTGTAATTGAATCTGAGATTTGAGATTTAAGTATAACGAAGGTCATTCTGTTTTGCTTTTCGGAGTAGATTATAGTGAATTTAACATGCTATGTTGGTAGCTAATAACATTTGATAGAAGGTCCTAGTTTGATCATAACATTCTCTGAGGTTTTGACGAAAACTGGTTATCCAGTTGTGCTGTAAAACTGTAGTTAGTTTCAAGATGTTTCTACTTTCCTGTAAATTGTGTTTGTTAAAATTCATAAAAATATCTCACAAGTTCTAGAGTTCTATCCATGTTGCATTCTCAATATGAAATGTAGAACATAATCTATCATAAGTTCGTAACTGAGGGTTTCACTAAAAAAAGGGTTCATAACTGAAACTTAAATTGGTTTGGTTCGAGTAATTTAGCTGGTCAGGTCAGTTTTTTCAATCCCCACCCTCTTGTACCTTGTAAGATGTAGACCTGGCAATGTGGTTGCAAAACCATGAATCAGAATTTTAAATTTGGACCATGAAAAAATCACATATTTGAATTGGGATTGGTTTGGTTTCATATCACACTTTTATCTACTAAAATGGATTGGAAAGTGTGATAACCATATGTGAACCAGATTTATAGATTCGCTTCTTTTGTCTCCTACTTCTAAAATAATTAGTATGCCTGATGTGCTGCTGCTTACTTACAAACAGTGTGTGTATATATTGCAGAAAATAGACCGGTCATAGAATTACGGTCAAAGACCAAATAAAATAAAACATGATTAGGTACTGCTAATTATTACAATATTGTTAATTGTTAATTTTACTATAATTAAAATTTGAAAATTACTGCTTACCAACTCGACATAAAATATAAATGACCACCAATTTCTTAGAATTGTAAATATCAATTTTTTGTCTAAGGTCGATATATCAAATTAATATCAACAGATAATATAAATTTCCAACAAATTATAAAATATTAAACAAACTTTATGAAATAAAAATATTTATTTTAAGTATGTATTACAAATATGGTTAATCAATATTTCAATCCAAATCCATATAAAACCAAACCAAATTGAATCCATATTTAATAAAATATGGTTAGAATATGGTTTTGGTTCATAAACCAAACCAAATCCATATTAACGATGCAAAACCAAACCAAATCCATATTTTGCCAGGTTTAGTAAGATGTATAAAACTAAATTATATCCACATCTATAACCAATGAACTATATTTGTAACGTGAAGGTATTAGTTAAGTGCACTGATACCTTCAGGTTACGGAACAACCTGAAAAAATATGAGTGGTATAAATAGCATGAAGTTCATTGGGACTTTAATACACACTACTCTCGGTCTCGCTTTGATGATATTGATTCCTTGATAATAATATTTTTTTCTTTTTCTCCTTTCATCTTTCTTTCATTTTCTCGTGTTGATGATGGGGGTAGCCATAGGCACGTATGTATATTTCTCCGTCTTCTGTTTTATTTTATCTGGTACTCTAGGCACATTGGCCCTACGAAGAATTGTTTAGTTTATTTGGTACTCTAGGCACATTGTCCCTTTGAGGGATTGGTTTAGTTTATTTGGTATTTTAGGCACATTGACGCTTCACGGAGATTGATTTAGTTTATTTGGTGCTTTAGGAATATTGTCCCTTCGAGGTATTGGTTTAGTTTATTTGATTCTCTTGGCATATTGATTTAGTTTATCTGGTGTTCTAGACTCACTGGTCCTTCGCAAGATTTGATTAAATTTGGATATAGTTTGAATAGGGATATAGTTTTTATTTGGTTAATGATTGGATATAATTTGTTGATTTGGATTTAGTTATATGAAGTTTGCTTGAATTAATTATTGGGTTGAATTTTATATTTGGATTTAGTTCCGATGGTAGCAAGTTTGCTATTTGGATTTAGTTTCGATGGTTGCGGATTTATTTTAGTTATAAAGTTATTTTGGTTATTAGATAACGTGGACGATTCTTCTCTTGATGATTGGATTTCTAGTTAACTCTGATTTTAGGTTAGAAATAGGGAAGAGTATGGGCCGGTTCGGCTCGGTTTCTAGATAAAACCGGAACCGGAACCGTAACAATATATCTCCGGTTTTTAAAATCAAATACTGCAACCGCCGGTTCAGATTCGATTTCGGTTTCGATTTAAAAAATTCCAGTTCGGTTGTGTTTGGTCCAGTTTCGGTTATAAAATTGATAAACATAAAATTAAATATACACTGCTGTTTAGCACATATAACCTTGAGAGTGTAGTTGATGACTTGATGTTCTAACAGAAGAATGAACTTAGTCTTTTACAAAACATTAAATAAATAAATAATCTCCTGATAGCCTAGACAAATAACAAAATGTGTCTTCTACATTATTACAAGATAGAGGCAGCATGTAATGCATCAAACACCAACAATATGAAAAAGCTACCCAGTCCCTTGGTACAAAATCAGCAAAACAATAACATGGCCTTGTAAACTGTTGTGATGTCATTGATTCTCTTTTCTTCTAGTCTGTGTTGGCATGATAAAGAGAGACCAGAAGTTCCAATATTAGTATTTAGTAACTAGTGCGTATAGCAGAAGTAAACAAATATTCAACACAGAGTCACCGCAACACAACCATTTACGGAAAAAGTAACCTTTCATATTGTGATATTATGTTTATGAAAATCACTTTTCGTACTCTTTTATTACATGTAATGAATTCTCAGAAAACTTGTGTGACTTGAGGTATTTTGACCTTAATTTGTTTTCCTACTAATTACTGGACTGCCCTTAATAGACCCTAACTATTGCCCTCCTCAGAACACCAAAATTATAAAAATATTGCAGATAACATTAATTTGCTCTAAAAAAATTGCATCCCCACCTACACACTATAGCTGGTTGTCATGGTGGTACCTAATTACCTATTCTTCATGCAAATACATAACAAACTATTTAATTAAACAACAAAAAATACAATTACATAACAAACCAAAATATCAACGTTAACAAATTATTTGAGTTCCTAGATAACATCGAATATGAGTAAGCTATTAGTTTTACATTAAAAAAAGAGAGAGAAAGAAAGGCAACGCAGATAAGAAAATATGACATACGCAGAAATGGACGTGAAAGAAAGACCAAAGAGGTTGATGTCTGATACAAGTGAAAGGATTAAGCACTATACAGAATTCCAAGCAAAGGTAATCTTTTAACGCATAATTTCAGGACTTACTCTAGTCCAAGCATAGATGTATTTCCCGCAGGCAGGAGTCTGTTGGCAATGTCGGTGGCCTTTTCAAGGAACATTTTATCACCGGACAGATCAAATGCAATTAGAACTCCTCCTACAACTCTATTAGTAAAATGAATGGTGAGGTGAATTAACATTTAACATTAGTCCTCATAAATCAACATGACAATCCAGTATTGATAATGTTCACCATTATCAAATATTCTTAGGACCGGATTTTAATTGTGATTTAAGAAGAAAAAAAGCAGTTGCTGAACACTATAAATTCAGCCTAGAACTAGAATAATTTGTCAAAAAGCAGAAACATTACCTTCTGAATTCAGTGATCAAGATCCAACTTCCGAAATAAGCTTCCAACTTTTAGCTCATCTGTAAAATACCAGTATTAACATTCAACTTCAAGAATAATACATAGGCAGATAGAATACCAAATAAACAATTATCATTTTCCAAGTTTTCAAATTGTAGATATTCCTCATGTTCCAATTGTATCGACATCAAGGATACCATCTTATCACACTTAATTTTCTCTTTTTCAACACATTTTCCGAATGTTTCTAGCCATGCAGGTGAAGATCTAACGTACCTAACAGCATTTCGAATCCTCATAATTGAGTCATGTTGCTCTTTTAGACCGTCCTTCACCACTAAGTTCAAAATGTGAGCACAACAACACATGCGGAGATATTTGTTCTCCAAAATAGCTTCCGGGCCTTTAAGAAATATTTTCAAGTGTGAGATTGCGTTGTCATTTAAACTTGTATTTTCAAGCGTTATAGTGAAAATATGATCTATACCCCATCTTGCGAATAATTTAACTAACATTTTACCAATTGCGTCCCCTTTGTGGCTTCCAATTTGGCGAAAATTGAGAATTTTCTTGCAAATTTTCCAATCTTTGTTGATCCAATGAGCTGTCAAACACGTGTAATTTATATTTTAGACAGAAGTCCATGTATCTGTTGTGAATGATACTCTTTCATAAATCAAACACTTTTTTAATTTCACCAACTCCTCACTATATATCTTTAGCCAGTCTCGTGCAACAGTCCATCTACTGGGCATCTTAAATTTTGGCTCAGGTTTCGTTCATTAGTTCTCTAACCCTTCGTGCTCCACAACTCGAAAAGGCTGATTATCTTTAATACACATTAGTATGAGCTTCTTCTTTAACTTTTCTTGATTAAAAGTGTGAGCTTTAAGTGTTTGAGAATTCTCATCCGCAGACAACTTCTCAAGCTTCAGTGTTCTCTGCAACTTGTCAAGATTTGTACGCAACGGTGATTTAGCACAAACTGTTTTTAAATGGTTCATCATCGCTGATGTTTCATTTTTATTTGTGTTGGATCCGATAACCACATCACAAAATTTGCACTTTGATTTTTCAAAACCTTTTGGACAACCTTTGATTTCATCGAAATAGTCCCATGCTTTTGAACCCCTCTTCCCCTTATTTTCATATTTCCCCCCCTGTTGCTCAGCCTTATCAATATGTTCTCCATCTTCCAAGTCCACATGAATCTTCAAATGAAAATAACAGCTTTAAATTGATACGACATACATCACAACTGTATTAAGAAACACACACACAAACTAGTGCTCAAATGACCACCACTTAAACGAGTACCATAACCACAAATGATTTAAATAATGTAACTATTGCTGGATTATATTTTACTATTATTACAGTTATTTTTCGAGTTCATCCATATTCACAAAATCACTTTCTTATACGACCTAGTAGCTGTAGACTGACGTTGTTACTACTTGTTAAAAGAGATCATTTTTTAATGCCTCGACTATTAAATGTTAGCACAAGGATAATTTTTTACTTTTAACACAATTACTTGAATAATTCCAACCAATAGAATATGATGACATGTCTAAGAGATGTACTATTATTTATATTGCATTATCTGGTTAAAAATTGATTCAAATGAACATCATAACACTCTGCATGAAGGAGATTTTAATTAGACCCAGAGTAAAATATTTATGGTATATAATATTGATACAGATTTAAAATAAAATATCCTACAATACCCATAACCAGCAGTCTGACATTCTCTCTTAATCTATTTGTACCATATTCCTTAATTTTACTAAGTTCCTAGCAGAGCGCACAAACCAAATTCTGAGTTTAAGTTCAAAACTAAATCAGAGGTTGATCCAAGAATAAATGTGCACATATTATGTCCTCTGTCTGTGAAAAACTAAAATTCATTTTCCCATTTTTAATTGACAAACTAAAATTCATATAATTAACATCTTTAATTTACACAAAAAAGACAATTAACAAATACTCATATACACAAAATCACAACTTAAAAAACACAAAAATGACAAAGTCAGAGACTTATATACACGATACGCAAGCATAATATCTAATTCGCACAAGATTAATACCTCTCCAGCTGTTTGTTTTTTAGCTTCTTCTTGCTGATGAGCTCCCTCTTGAGGAATCTCATTCCCGGACATGATCTAAATTTATTTAGCTTCTTGCGTCGCTTGTTCGAACTATGAGACAGAGATTTTGAGAGTGAATGAACAAATGATCTAATACGTAATGGATAATCTGATAATTTGTTATGTGCTCGGGTCCAGTAATTTCTAATTTGTATAGCAAGGCGCCAAGGCCCATTGTATATATTCTTTACAAATTACAGATTGATTTTACAATATAATAATACTATTATAATTTTTAAAAAATTCATAAATAATATATGTATTATATATGTAAAATATAATAATTATTTATTCATATTAGTAACTGGTTCGGTTCAGTTTTTATCGATTCGGTTGGAATGTATAACCGGAACCGAGCTATTTAAATCGGTTCAGTTTTTATTTTTTGGTTTGGGTTTCAGATCGATTTTTTCGGTTCAGTTTTCTCCGGTTTTCTTCGGTTTCGGTTCAATTTCGATTTTAAATCGATTTTTTGCTTATCCCTAGGTTGAATACACTTGGATTGCTTCGTTTTTAGTTTTTTGCGTGTTTGGACAATTTCTTTTATTGGATTGCTTTATTTTCTCTTGTGTTGCTGCATGTTTGGACGATTCTTTTTTTTTTCCCGGAAACTAAGTTAATATTATAATATCGTCTGAAACAAAATTGGAGAATACAGACACATATTCACCTTGGCCATCTCAGCCAACCCCAGAAGACCAACATAAGAAAATAGATCCTAAAGAAAATAAACACATTACACATAACACATAGCCTAATAAATATATAAACCGGATACAAGGCCAACGCCTAAAGGACTACTAAAACATAAATCACTACGACTCCTCTGGCTGTGCTTCCACTGCCTCCTCAATTCTGGGCCTAGAACCATTACTACCTGCCAAGATTTCATTGATGGAGATTCTTGCATGGGCATTGCTTGTGCGAGCTTCAATCGTATGCATGAGTTGAGCCAGATTACCTCTAACTGCGCTGTGCAGAATATTACAAGTAAGAACCCCTAGAAAGACTTCCTTGTCCAGATTGACCAAAGGAGAGTTGAAGACATGCGATATAGTAATTAATCTTCCTTCTTCCAGAATTTACAGGGCGTATTTGGACGATTCTCTTATGTTGCTGCACTATGGATTCTGTTGAAAACTTTTAATTGTTTTGGATTTGTGACTATGTTGGGATTCATTTGGATACTCTTATTTTATCAGTTGCAGCTTTGAATCATTTGATTATGTGACTTTGTTTCTTATTTGACAAATTCTCGATTCACCATCGTGAGTTTGAGGGGATGTTAACATATATAATATTCTTATTATTGGATAATTTCATTATTATAATAGTTTCCTTGTTATGATGTTTTACTTTATTATTAATTGGCTATTGGCTATATAAACTTCTCTTCTATTATTATTTAGTTATTGACTATATAAACTTTTCTAGGATTCTCAGCACAACCCCTGTTTTTAATATTTATATAAAAGGTGTGGTTTGTGGGAATCGGACTCAAGATACTTCATTCACCTATACAACCTCATACCACTACACCATATTGTCACATGTGCTTTTTATCATACACATAATATGTAAGTGTGCTAAATTAATATTTTATTTAACTTTAATGGTAGTTACTTGAATTCCGCAAAAAAAAAGATAATTACTTGAATAATTGAACAGTTAATTTTAAACAACTTAATTCCATATATAAAGTTAAGCATGGTACAAAAATGAATTATTATCTTAATTATTAATTATTTTTTAGTTTGAAAATATATCTTATATATTTTTAACATATTTTTTATTATAAAAAGTAATTAAAATGTATATATATAATTATTTTAAAAAATATTGAAATAGAATCGTTTATATATAAATAATCTATATTGGTATTATATATTTAGATAAGTTCGAAGTATAATAAGTCAATGCGTTTTTCCTTATTTCGAATTTGAAATCAAAATTTGGCCTATAGTTAAAAAAATACTCAAAATTTGACTACATGACCCGGCCGAAAAACATCGTCACATTCTACCTTTAGTAAATTTAAATTACAAGTTCGGCGAGAATATCTTACCACTAATGTGAAATATTTTAATATCTTATGTTATTATAAACTAATATATTTGAGGTATTTATAGGATCAAGTCAATTGATTATTTATATTAAAATTAATATATTCACTGGTAGCGTATTATTGTTTTTGGGAGTTGTCCCGGTTTTAAAAATATCGAAATTTGATATAAGATCTCACGAGATTTGTTAAAACTACGAAGATATATTAATTCTATTTATTATTCATTTTTTACTTGAAAAAGACTAGCCTTTTAAAAAGAATTATTTTCGATAAGTAATATTCATTGATCAAGAAAATATTGTACAAATATTTTTTAATTATTTTAATATTTTTAATTTTTCAAATAAAATTATATCTATACTATATTATAACATTTGATTCAATGCATTTTATACTATTTAAAGAAAAATAATATATATTGTTCAATAATTTGAAGAAATTAACCAGTTCAACTGATATTTATAAAACTTTATCGAATTTAAAAATAGTTAATTTTAGAAGAATAGTATACAATGTTATCAAATTATTATATGAAGAAATATTAGGGTCGTAATAAAAGAAATTTAAAAACAGTTTAAATAACGATATAATTACAATTTTCCTTCGAATTCTTGAAAAAAATCATGAATATCAATAACAAGTGTTTACAAATTATAATTTAATTTTATGTTACAACCATGATTGGTACTTGATTGCATAAAAAAATATTTATGAATTTTTTGTCAGTGATAATGTGAATACCATATATAAATTATTGCAATTTAGTTATTACATAATTTTAATTTTTGAATAATTATAAATGCATGTTATTTAAATAATCAATTGTCTCACTAAATGCTAATAATGAATATACATATACATAAATCAGATATTTAGCATATAAATAATTGAAACCATCGTAATTTACTAAGAAATGTAAGATACGATAATTTACATGCTGAAACACATATAACTTGATCTTACTTTGTTAACAGTAGTGTAAATAAAAAACTAATATTTTTTCATACACGCATACATTGAATTTCAAAAAGTAACATTTTTCATTAAAATCAACTTTTATATTAACAGTAATGTAAATTTTACATTATTGTATATTATGATTGCAAGTCATTCTGATTTCAGTTATGCATTTTTTATCTTTTTAAATTGAGTAAGTTAATTGTAAGTTAGTCGCGAACTCAATAATAATACCGAGCAGTATATATAATTTATTTAAATAAAATTCAAAATTTTTGGTCAACTCTATATTGAATATATATGTTAATTTTTTGCTTTTTCTTTGTAAACATAGTAACGACATTTTACAGATTAAGTTTAATCGTTTCATTTTAAACATACACTGATTATCCGGTTTATATTCATTCATTAAATACAAATTACACAACACAAACAAGAATATATATATATATATATATATTTTGCTTAATGAGCTATATTAGAAACGTTATGTAATTTAGTAATGTTTTGTGTGAAAATAATACATGTTGATAAACAATCAACTTTTATTTAATATACGTTAGATATTGTACAACATTTACAAATAAGAAAATAACTATGAACATTATAATTGCATGATGTATAAAAATATTGTAGAAAATGACCCGTGGCTCGCACGGGTAATTATGATAGTTCTTGTTTTTTTTTGAAATAAAAGTACTTGCATAAATCAAACTTCCTCAAAAGTAACTGTACAAGCAATAAAATCTGGAGTGGTCGATAACCACTTCTGAAGACCTGACGAAGAATATGTGTAATATATAATAGATGATGTCAAAGATTACTGGAGCTAACAATGTCATTAGCATCTATGATCTGAGTAGAAGATTAATGAATAGTTATTTTCAGTAATTAGTTAAGCTTGGGGTCAACCCTAAGTAAGTTGTATTGTTATCTAAATTTGTATTTTGTACTTGTAACACTTAAAGTCTGTAAAAATACAAAGGAGCGGACTGGAGTCTTTTTCCTAGAACAGTATCAAGCCTAAGGATTCTATCTGGAAGAAGATCATGCCTCAGAAGAATTTTGAAGAAGCTTGGAGTTGAATAAATCTGTTTAGAGAAAAATATTCTAAGTCAAGATCTCTACAAGTCACAGATTTAATGTTATAGAGAAGTCATTCGAGAACTCCAGAATGGCTTATCGAGAAGTCATTCAAACTCCAGAGAGTACCGACAGATGAACAGTGTCTACTCGATGGATGAGCAATATCTACTCGATGGATGTGCAGTGTCTACTCGATGGATGAGCAATATCTACTCGACAGATGAGCAATGTCTACTCGATGGATAAGCAACTACTACTCGACGGATAAGCAATATCCACCGGGAGTAGAGAAGTCAGGAAAGCTACTCGAGAACTCAAGAAGATATCGACAAGCCAATTGAAGAACTGTAGGTTGGAGATATCGACAAGTCATTCCTTCACTAGAGAACTCAGAATTATCGACAAGTCTACATTTATTCGAGAACTCAGAGATATTTATAAGTCAAAGTGAAGATATGAAGACTAGAGATCTCAACAAGATGAAGACCTCTACAAGCCAAACTCGTTACAGAGTGCTAGAGATCTCGATAAGCCTATGTACTTATCGAGATGTCAAGTGTTCTATTAAATCAAACTGGAGATCTCGAAGTACAGTCTCAAAGTACATAATTGCAGATCAGTTCAATATCCAAGATAAACAATCAACAAACAATCTAACAGCTGGATTGACAAGTCTACAAAAAGCAGCTTGAAGAGTGTGCAAGATCAATGTCAAAGATTAACTGACAGAGGAAGATTAAAGTAAACACGGGATGCCAAAGATATGCTAAGCCAGAAATGGAAGATTTGCTTTTTTATAAATAGAAATGACAAGTGATAGTTTAGAAAAGTTAATAGCATGTTTATTATCCATTGTGTAAACCAGCTATTAACTAAGATATAAAGTTAGCACTGGTCCTCTAGTTAGAAGTAATAATTTAGATCAAAATTCTTGAAACACTCCCGAGAAGAAGCTGAGCTCTTTAACTTCAAAGAGCTTAGAAATTTTGTAGCAAAACATCTTAATTTTTAATACAGAAATTAAGTGAGTTTTGAAGATCTGTGTTCTTTATTTTTCTGCAAGCTTATATTCTGCATGAACACTTTTCTATACAAGATTTAATTTACTTTGTTCAACCTTTAACTTTCAAGAAAAGCCTAAAATCAGAAAAACACATTCACCCCCCCTGTGTGTGATTCATTACCTAACAATATGCAACCCTAGCTAACAAATGAGCTACCATATTCGCAGATCTATATGCAAAAACCACTAACACTTCTTTAAAGTGTTTAATTATATCCCTAAATTCATCAACAATCATGTGGAAATAAGCTGCTCCTCCCGTGTCATTAACCGCATCCACAAGAAGCTTAGAATCACTTTCGAATACACACTTGTTATGTCTCCAATTTTTTATCCACGACAAAGCTTCCCACAATTCTATTGCTTCTGCTTCTCTTGGTTGGAACCTGCCCTGAATCACATTACTTCTGGCTCTAAGAAATTGCCTATATTCATCTCGAACAACACACCCTACCCCCACCTGATTCATTCCTGGTAAGCAAGCTACATCTGTGTTTATTTTGATCCACCCTGCTGCCGATTTACACCATCTTCCATTATTATGAATAGCCTGCCCCAATTTCTTACTTACTTCATCCCTTGCTCTCGTCCAATCTGTTAACATATTATACGATTTGACTTTGACCCCAAACACCGACGTATTTGCATGACTCCACACCCAACTGTTCCTTCTATTCCAAAGGTTCCAGCATACTAAGCCCACCATCACAACTTGATCTCGACTTCCTGTACTGAATACTCTCTGCAACAAGCTCATTACTATATCATTTACTCTAGTTATGACAAGATATCTTAACCCCACCGCATTCCAAACTTCGCTTGCAAAACAACATTTGAATAAAACATGCATATCATCCTCCATATACATTTGGCACCATGAACAAATTACATTAACATTTACATGTTTCTCCACCAAGGCTACAACTGTAGGTAGAACCTTTTGAAATGTTCGCAAGAGTCCAGAGAAAATTTATAAATTTTGGTGGTAACTGTAAACTCCATAATTTCCTCCAAAAAACACCATCCGGACATTCCCTTTTTCCGCATATTCTCCTCTAACAACTTCTTACTGTAAATTCACCCTTATCATCAAAAGCCAGAACCACGAGTCTTTTCTACTCCCACTTGATATATAAACTTGGTTATTAATTCCCTGTCCCTGTTATTACAAATGTCTCGTAGTATTGCCTCATCCCAACTTTGTTGACTCTCATCCAGTAAACTACCAACCATTATATGCTTTAGTTCTTCTGGCATTTCCGTCGTAAGACACCCATTTTCTGGGCAAGACAGCCATGGTATTTTCCATACTCTAGTACTTCTACCATCACCAATCCTAGTTCTACATCCCTGTTGCACAATATCTTGAGTCTCAAAAACACTTCGCCACACATAACTCGGATTTGCACCCAGCTTAGCATTTAAGAAATCCGACTCTGGAAAATATTTTGCTTGCATTATCCTTGTGAGCAGCGGATTTGTATTATTCACCAACCTCCAGGCCTGCTTTGAAAGCATAGATTTATTAAAATTTCTAAGCTTTTTGAATCCCAACCCACCATCTTCCTTCACCGTACACATCCTCTCCCAAGACATCCACTTTATACCCCTGTTCGAAGTTCCATTTCCCCACCAAAACGCTTTCATCCTTTTTTCAATATCCTCACACACCTGAATTGGAATTAACAACATATTCATCCAAAAATTTAGAATAACTTGAGCAGCCGTCTTTAACAACGTAACTTTTCCTCCCTTTGAGATAGCCTGTTTATCCCACCCTTGTAATTTTTTCCCAACTTTTTCCACCAGGAATGAAAAAGTTGCTCGCTTCCTTCGCCCAACAGCCATAGGCATCCTCAAATAATTACCCGGAGTTCGAGCTTCACTAACCCCCAATTGCTTACACACTTCATTTCTCTTCTCTTTGGTCGTGTTAGAAGAAAATGTCACAGCTGATTTCGCATAATTCACCATCTGCCCCGATATATTTTCATATCTATTCGAAATCCTTTTCATAACATTTGCTTCTACCTCCTCTACTTTAAAGAAGAAATAACAGTCGTCCGCGAAAAGCAAATGCGATATAGCTGGTGCACCTCTAGCAATAGTACACCCATGCAATAAACCCGTTTCATGTAAACACATTTCCATCATGAAGAAAGCTATATGAAACCGATTGAATTAGTCTCATAATTCTGTCAATCCACAGCTCATTAAAGCTATATTTGTCCATCATGTTTCGAATGAATCCCCACTCCACCCTATCATAGGCTTTCGATATATCAATTTTTAGACCTGCAACTCCCATTTTTCCTAGGGTAATCCTTTCATGTAGTGGTTTACTTCAAATGCAATCATAACATTATCAGTTAAGAGTCTCCCCTCAATAAATGCACTTTGTCTATCAAAAATTAAAGATCTCAGACATGATTTTAATCTATTCGACAACACTTTTGATAGAATTCGCACCTGAACATTGCACAGTGAAATAGGTCGAAGATCGGTCATTTGCTGCGGCATCTTCACCTTCTGAATTAAACACACCAATGTTTTATTGATTCCACTTTGTAGATATCCTGAATTTATAAATTCCTGGAAAAACTGCAATACATCACCCCCAACCACCCCCTAAAAAGACTAAAAAAATGCCGGGTTTAAACCATCTAACCCCGGGAATTTATCAGGATGCATTGAAAAAACTGCGTTTTTAATTTCATCGGCTTTAATATTCAAAATTAGATTCTCATTATCCTCCTCTGTTACTTGACTTATTATCTCACGATTTGATAACTTACCATCCGACACTACATATTTGAACAATTGAGAAAAATACCTTGTTATGACACCTTGAATTTCCTCTGTCTCTTCTTTCCACTCACCATTCTCATCTTTTATACGCCGGATACAATTATTTTTCTTTCGAACTGATGCATATCTATGGAAGAAGCGTGTATTTTGGTCACCCACTTGTAGCCATAACTGTTTAAAGCGTTATTTCCGGTATGTTTCTTGCTTCTCCAGCAAATGTAAATACTCCCATCTCGCTTTATTATACATTTGAACTCCTGGCATATCCCTTCGAGATCTAAACTTTCGAAGTTTACCCCTACAATCTGCTAACTTAATCTTAAATTCCTTTCTAACACCTCCTCCCCACTCATCCAATCTGAGACAGCAATAACTGATTTTATCTAGAATTTCTTTACCTTCTGCATACTCCCAGCTATTCTTGACCAAATTAAAGCACTCATTTTCTTTTATCCACACATTTTCAAATTTAAACCACCGACTCTTAGGCATATAAATTCACTTATTCACCTGCAAATGGAGTGGCAGGTGATCTGAAAGAGCCACATCAAGGACTCGAACTTCTGCTTGGGGGAACATATTACACCAAGCTTGAACATATTTAGGTGCATGTCTCAGCACGGCACTAGCACCGGTCCTTCTAGACATATACTATGAATCAACATTCTTCTCTCCGGCGCCGCAGTCTACATTCGTGTTTGATACATGGTACATATGACAAATCCATAATTGTGATGTAGGGTACTACATTTCCAACACTACATAATTATGTGTCCCTCTCTGTTTCTTTCTTACAATCTATCTCATTCGCAAACCATATTACATCTACTTACATCCTTCGCAAAGTTAGGACTTATCGCCATCTTCTGTAAGGATGACTGCACTTGCTTATTGTTTACCTTTGTTTTGTGTCATTGCTTTTTCTTTGAACCCTGTTTTGACATTAAAAACTTGCGACTACCCAGCTATATTCAATTTTGGTGACTCCAACTCAGACACCGGCTCAGAATCCAGTGCATTTGCCATGGCACTGCCACCTAATGGCCAATCATTCTTTGGCCGGCCAAATGGACGGTACTCCAATGGCCGCCTCCTGATCGATTTCTTAGGTATATATATTGGTTTTAGTAATATACTCTCCATCTCAAATTATCAATTTCATGCCTCTTATTTTGTTCCAACTTGATAATTTCGAATATGAATGTTTGCAACGACATACCATGTACACCAAACCCGGCCGAAAAATATCGTCACATTCTACCTTTAGTAAATTTAAATTACAAGTTCCGCGAGAATATCTTACCAATAATGTGAAATATTTTAATATCTTATGTTATTATAAACTAATATATTTGAGGTATTTATAGGATCAAGTCAATTGATTATTTATATTAAAATTAATATATTCACTGGTAGCGTATTATTGTTTTTGGGAGTTGTCCCGGTTTTAAAAATATCGAAATTTGTTAAAACTACGATGATATATTAATTCTATTTATTATTCATTTTTTACTTGAAAAAGACTAGCCTTTTAAAAAGAATTATTTTCGATAAGTAATATTCATTGATCAAGAAAATATTGTACAAATATTTTTTAATTATTTTAATATTTTTAATTTTTCAAATAAAAGTTATATCTATACTATATTATAGCATTTGATTCAATGCATTTTATACTATTTAAAGAAAAATAATATATATTGTTCAATAATTTGAAGGAATTAACCAGTTCAACTGATATTTATAAAACTTTATCGAATTTAAAAATAGTTAATTTTAGAAGAATAGTATACAATGTTATCAAATTATTATATGAAGAAATATTAGAGTCGTAATAAAAGAAATTTAAAAACAGTTTAAATAACGATATAATTACAATTTTCCTTCGAATTCTTGAAAAAAATCATGAATATCAATAACAAGTGTTTACAAATTATAATTTAATTTTATGTTACAACCATGATTGGTACTTGATTGCATAAAAAAATATTTATGAATTTTTTGTCAGTGATAATGTGAATACCATATATAAATTATTGCAATTTAGTTATTACATAATTTTAATTTTTGAATAATTATAAATGCATGTTATTTAAATAATCAATTGTCTCACTAAATGCTAATAATGAATATACATATACATAAATCAGATATTTTGCATATAAATAATTGAAACCATCATAATTTACTAAGAAATGTAAGATACGATAATTTACATGCTGAAACACATATAACTTGATCTTACTTTGTTAACAGTAGTGTAAATAAAAAACTAATATTTTTTCATACACGCATACATTGAATTTCAAAAAGTAACATTTTTCATTAAAATCAACTTTTATATTAACAGTAATGTAAATTTTACATTATTGTATATTATGATTGCAAGTCATTCTGATTTCAGTTATGCATTTTTTATCTTTTTAAATTGAGTAAGTTAATTGTAAGTTAGTCGCGAACTCAATAATAATACCGAGCAGTATATATAATTTATTTAAATAAAATTCAAAATTTTTGGTCAACTCTATATTGAATATATATGTTAATTTTTTGCTTTTTCTTTGTAAACATAGTAACGACATTTTACAGATTAAGTTTAATCATTTCATTTTAAACGTACACTGATTATCCGGTTTATATTCATTCATTAAATACAAATTACACAACACAAATAAGAATATATATATATATATATATTTTGCTTAATGAGCTATATTAGAAACGTTATGTAATTTAGTAATGTTTTGTGTGAAAATAATACATGTTGATAAACAATCAACTTTTATTTAATATACGTTAGATATTGTACAACATTTACAAATAAGAAAATAACTATGAATATTATATCACGATTTGATAACTTACCATCCGACACTACATATTTGAACAATTGAGAAAAATACCTTGTTATGACACCTTGAATTTCCTCTGTCTCTTCTTTCCACTCACCATTCTCATCTTTTATACGCCGGATACAATTATTTTTCTTTCGAACTGATGCATATCTATGGAAGAAGCGTGTATTTTGGTCACCCACTTGTAGCCATAACTGTTTAAAGCGTTATTTCCGGTATATTTCTTGCTTCTCCAGCAAATGTAAATACTCCCATCTCGCTTTATTATACATTTGAACTCCTGGCATATCCCTTCGAGATCTAAACTTTCGAAGTTTACCCCTACAATCTGCGAGCTTAATCTTAAATTCCTTTCTAACACCTCCTCCCCACTCATCCAATCTGAGACAGCAATAACTGATTTTATCTAGAATTTCTTTACCTTCCGCATACTCCCAGCTATTCTTGACCAAATTAAAGCACTCATTTTCTTTTATCCACACATTTTCAAATTTAAACCGTCGACTCTTAGGCATATAAATTCACTTATTCACCTGCAAATGGAGTGGCAGGTGATCTGAAAGAGCCACATCAAGGACTCGAACTTCTGCTTGGGGGAACATATTACACCAAGCTTGATTTGCTAGCCCACGATCTAATCTATCCTGAACCCGATTTTCTTTTCCTCTAGATTTCTCCCACGTAAACCGCTCTTCAACAAAACCCGGGTCCATTAAACTACACTCCCTTATTATTTCTGCAAAACCATTCAAAAGGCCTCGCGGATGCTCTTGCCCCCCTCTTTTTTTCATATGCAAACATGAGATCATGGAAATCGCCTATGATACACCATGGAAGATCTGATTTACTTGCCAAACACCGAATTAAATTCCACGACTCACGCCGTCTTCCCCTCTCTGGACATCTATAGAAACCCGTATAACGTCATTTCCCTATCTGATCATTCTCCACCTCAAAATCAATAAAGTGTTTGTTTACTTCTCTTATCTTACACCCACCCTCGTTTTTTCAAAAAAGAGCCAAGCCTCCACTACGACCTTCAACATCTACAATCTGACATCCTGCATAGTCTACATCTACTTTATTTTTATTTGTTAAAGTTTCTGATAGAAAAATAAAAATGGGCTTTATTTGTTGATTGATTTCCTTTAGAAATCGAACTGTTCGTGACTGGCCCAAACCACGACAGTTCCAAGCTATAATACTCATTTTTCTAGGCGGGCCTGTAACACAGGACCTGCTCTTTCAATGTTTTTGGCTCATCATAATGTTTAGGCCCATTTAGTGCATCATCTACAACCGCTTCCGTGATATTCTCATTTTCTACCAGCCTTCTTTTGAATCCAGCACAATTGTCTCATTTTCGACCGTTTTCTCTCCTGTCATAATTTCAGATTGATTTTCAAAAAAAAACACCCTGATCCGCTCCCCTGATTTCTCTGAACAACCTTGATTCTCTCATCTTCTCCAAAAATTCTGCTACCTCTTCTATCCACCTCCATAAAACCCTCCTCCACCTTATCCTTGCCGTAGGCGGTGCTTGTCCGGTTCATCTAATTTGCTAACCAATTATTGCTTCCTTCTACTCCATTTCGTAGCCATCTCGATCCCATATTTTGATTCCTGACATACTTTGGAGGTGCTCTCATCCACACTCCATATGCACGTGGTATCTCTTTATCGGGATTTTCATAAACGACTACACAATCCCTTTCCCCATGTCCCAACTTGCCACAAACGAAACAGAATGTACTTATCCTTTCATATTTAAAATTAATCCACACCCACTCTCCCCCTTCCCTCTTGATCTTCATCCTTCGTTTCAACATCAATGGTAACCCGTATACGGACAAACATCTTCCAGCCTCCATTGATGTTTGCTGGACCAGGGTTAATAAACTTTCCTACTGAGTTCCCTATACTCAAAAATATATTTTCAGAGAAGAGCCCCTTTGGCAAGTCATAAACCTATACCCAGATATCAGCTGTATTTAGCTTAACAAGATGCAGATCTTCATTTTCTTTCATTTTGTGGTAAACTAGCATGCCCTGTTCAAACGCCCACGGTCCTCCGTCCAATACTTTTTGCATATCCAACACATGGTAGAACACAAACGAGTATCTATGCCCTCCAACATCATGTATCTCTATTCCTTCCCTTGGCCTCCATAATGATGCTAGAACATTTTGCATTGCAGCGAAATTAATATTCCTCTCTGTTAGAAATCGACCCACCAGAACATACGTATCTTGTGTCTTCTTAACCTCCCTTTCTGCAACGATAACCCCTCCTTCATCTTCTTCTTCCAACGTAAGTTGTGAATATAATTCCTCCAAACTTGTTGTAGATGACTGCATTCTCTTTTGCCCAAGAAAGATATGTGATTTTGCAAATAAGATGAAAGGATATAAATTAAAACTTGTCACTTGAACAAGACAGAAACTTGCATTGTGCAAGACAGTAGGACTCAATGTTCAGCAACTTAATACGATGCATGAACACCACATTTTAACGTTTCGTAATAAACTATAAACACCTTACACCCTCATCAACAAAGAAGGTTTTGTTGCATGCCCAATGTTTGCTGAGTTAGCATTTCAGATTCCTTATTCTCATTATTAAATAATACAATTCTATAATTCTTTTTTTTTATTTATTTAAGAAAATGCAGTTTCAAAAACCCACCAAACTGTTCTCGAATCAGATAATCATCCTTCATCCATCAAATCCGGTACATCAGAGCCAAGGGAATTATAATTCCCATATTCAACCTAAGAGACAAAACATGTGTTTTTTTTCTAACTAAAAGTATTATTAAATAGAAGTATTGGGCGCAAAATCTTATCTAACTGATTATTTTTACTTAATATTTGTAATATTTTGAAAAGGGTCATATAAAATTGGGAAGAATGAAGGGATGAAGTAGTATATAAAAAGGAAGAAAAGATTTACCATAAAAACATGTGTTTTGACTGTCCATTACTTATGAAAAGGAATGGTGAGTATAACGGAGCATTGAACATATTTAGGTGCATGTCTCAGCACGGCACTAGCACCGGTCCTTCTAGACATATACTATGAATCAACATTCTTCTCTCCGGCGCCGCAGTCTACATTCGTGTTTGATACATGGTACATATGACAAATCCATAATTGTGATGTAGGGTACTACATTTCCAACACTACATAATTATGTGTCCCTCTCTGTTTCTTTCTTACAATCTATCTCATTCGCAAACCATATTACATCTACTTACATCCTTCGCAAAGTTAGGACTTATCGCCATCTTCTGTAAGGATGACTGCACTTGCTTATTGTTTACCTTTGTTTTGTGTCATTGCTTTTTCTTTGAACCCTGTTTTGACATTAAAAACTTGCGACTACCCAGCTATATTCAATTTTGGTGACTCCAACTCAGACACCGGCTCAGAATCCAGTGCATTTGCCATGGCACTGCCACCTAATGGCCAATCATTCTTTGGCCGGCCAAATGGACGGTACTCCAATGGCCGCCTCCTGATCGATTTCTTAGGTATATATATTGGTTTTAGTAATATACTCTCCATCTCAAATTATCAATTTCATGCCTCTTATTTTGTTCCAACTTGATAATTTCGAATATGAATGTTTGCAACGACATACCATGTACACCAAACCCTTGTGCGCGCAACAGCAATGCCTAGTAATGAAATGAAAATTTTGTATCAGTTTCAAAGTTATAATAGATAAATGTTGGTGTTGTTTCAGCTGCAAGCTTGGGGAAGCCATATCTCCATTCTTACCTTGATTCGTTGGCTGCCAACTTCAGTCAAGGCGCAAGCTTTTCTGCCTCAGGAGCAACAATCACTCAACCAAAGTACCTACTACCAAATTACTTGGTGCCGCGTGGATGGAGTCCTTTCTACCTCTCCATTCAGCTCTTACAGTTCAATCAATTCAAAGACAGATCAGAGATAATCTATGTTGAGGGTAAATTAAGTACTGTTCTAGGATAGACCTGCATTTATGTAGTTAAACAATTGTGCCTGCTCAACTCACTAATTTACCTATATATCAAACAACTAAATTTATGGTTCATTCTGATTTGTAGAAGCAAATTTCAAAGATTCCATGCCAAAGAAGGAACACTTCTCTAAAGCTCTATATACTATTGATATTGGTCAAAATGACATCGGCATGGGATTATTCACAAACAAGTCTATAGAGGAAGTAAAAGCATCAGTACCCGATATGATCGCAGGCCTCAAAGAACACATTAAGGTAATAAACACGAGAGCTTCACATACTAAAATTTTCAAAAAGTAATGAAGTGTATACCTATCTAATTACTGATATATCAAACTGTGTAATGCTGCGTTTTGCAGAGTATATACTCCCTAGGAGCCAGAACATTTTGGATCCACAACACCGGACCTATTGGTTGTCTGCCTTACATTTTAACAAACTTTCCTGTCTCAGACAAGCACACAGACGGTGCTGGTTGCTCAATTCCTCATAATGAGATATCAAAATACTACAATTACAAGTTGAAGGAGGCCATTTATCAACTCCGAAAGGAAGTTCCCTCTGCTGCAATCACTCTTGTCGACATCTACTCGGTCAAGTACTCTATTTACAAGGAAGCACAAAGTCTTGGTATGTCATGCATGCATTGTACAATAGTTAAGGTCATAAAAATCTTAAATTATTGTTTAAACCTGTAAAATATGCTTAAATGTTTGGCCCATGCATTTGCAGGTTTTAAAGAACCACTTAAAGCTTGCTGTGGTTACGGAGGAAAATACAATTACGGAGACAACTTTACTTGCTTTGGGGTCCAGACTAGAACCATTGTAAATGGCAAGACAATTCTCTTGGAATCATGCAAGAATCCCAGAGAAAGAATAAGCTGGGATGGTATCCATTACTCAGAAGCTGCTGACAAAATAGTTTTTGATAGAATATCTACCGGAGCCTTTTCTGATCCACCCAACACCCCACCAAGCATGGCCTGCCACAAATTTTCATCTTGAGAAATCTAATCAATATCTAGAGTAGCATTTTCCAGAAATGCCAGGACTTTTTTTAATTTTTATGTAAACATATTTTACTTCAAGGAGATGGTCAGCTAGCGTGAAGGAAATAATCTCCTATTCTTTGTTGTTGGTATTATATACATGAATAAAGATTTAGATTTTGCTTTTACTTTAGAATTAAACAACTAATTCTTTCATTTTCCTAGAGCTGAACTTAAAGATTAAGCAAAATTATGCTAAGAACAGTTATATATTAATACACCGGCGGAAAAAATTGCAACTTTAGTGGTAACATTCCTCCGATATTGCAAAGAAAATAAGACAACCCCCTCTTGAAATTAAGAAATTTAAAGAGTTGACAATAAATCGATCCTGCACATTCAAATTCTCAATACCTGTTTTAAGCGGTCAGATTTCATATGTATTCTTTTTTCAGTCCTACAAATAGACAGTCTCGAATTATAGTGCCAAGTTGAGATACTAAACATTCCTTTTTACCAAGGACTAAACCAAGATTAAAGGCATAGAACATCTGTATGCCCTTTTTCTCAACTCGAGTCTTAAGTTCGTGGTTTGTACTGTTGACAAAGTATGGGATAAGTGAGCAGGAGGACCCTTAGTTTCAATGGTAACTCATCATTAAGGCATTTTCTTCACTGAATCAGTCTAATGTAGAAATTGGTGTTCACTGCTCTACAGTCAGAGTTCAAATATCTGACTATTCAAACAGTCAACAAAAATGTATGGAATTGGGAGCTTTGAAATTATGGGACGAGTTGAAAGAGAAAATTATAATTGTAACATTCTACTCCCTTGTAAGAGTGGACAGACAAGCAAACAGTTAAATTCAAACAACTGAGAGACTATTGGTAGTACAGAATGCTGATGTTTCATTCAAGACAATACTACCCGGCTATCATTCTAAACCACCCGCTGTCATAACAAACTAAACATTCCAATGCTTATATATATAATAGATTAGAGAGAAGCAGATAGTTAGTTAGTGATTTTCGTTCTTGTTCATCTTGTACACAACAAATATGTAAAGTTAGATAATTTGATTAATATCATTCTCTTCTTAATACACAATATATATTCATTAGAAATTGATCTAAGATGCAGAAACTATAATGATATCAAAGCCTAATTGATCAAAATTCCGCAAATTCATGAATTGAGGTGGTTCAGGTTCGCTAAATTTCGATCGCAGTCGCAAATTTCAGTTAATTTTCTTAAGATTCAGGTGAGGGTTTCTGTTAAATTCAACGGTGAGGGTTTCAATAATTGAAAACGAAGTATGATTGATGTGACTCAATTTAAACGTTTTTTGTGTCGTTTGTTATGTAGAGTAAATAAGGTATCTTTTTACGCCAAGGATCAAGTGCTTACTTCTCTTCTATTTTTCTAATATTATCAATAATGGATTTGGTTATGTTTATCTAACAACTAAATTAACTAATAAGTAATAAAAAGTTTATTTGTAAAGAATTAAATAAACATGTTGGAAAGCACGTAGATTCACCCTAAACTCATATCACAATTCTGAAATTCATTTGATATATTCTGAAAGATACCTATAGAGAACCTGCCATGACCACATTCAAATAAGTTCTACTACCCGTATAACTCCATGACCACATAAAAAGGCTAAAACGAATTACACACTTATACAACTAATCTCATTACCACATAAAAAAATTAATTGACTTTACAGAGTTAGCAATCACAAAATATAACTGGATGACCACATACCATAGTTAATTCAGCTATCTCTATAAGTATTGACGTATATACAGTTACAATCAACAACACATTTCAGAAAATCAAAACCGTATAATTGTCATAAAGTCTAGGGCTTCATAACAGCCATCCAACAATAAAAATCTAGCCAACCATAATCATATTAAAAGTTACAAGGTTCATGAGAAGATTAGAATAAAATACAAAATATAGAGTTAGAAGAATTATCCCTATGTTGTTGGTATCAAATCTCCAAGAATAAAGTCCTCCTCCTCTTAACTTATTCTCTTAGTGACTATGGATACGTATATATCTCTAAATATAAACCTAATATATAAAGTATTTTTAATATTTCTAGGAATAAACAAGAGTTTCCAAAATTTAAATGGAATTCTAAATTCAAAATTCGTAGTTGACTTTTCCTTGCTCTTACTGGGCTGATCCAATTGGATTTTGAAATCTGGATCATTCTCTAATGAAAGAGAATCTCGTTATCTTCTTGTGGGTTGTTGAATCGCCCAAATATGATATACAGAACTCGAGATGCGGTCCAAATAATAAGTCTTGCGCGTGTAACCCAATAAATCTGAATTTTCTTTTAATTTAGCTCCAATCCTTTCCAATTTAGAATTTCTTACTTCCTAAAATAAAGTATTACAAACTAATTAATAAATATCCAATTAAATGCAAAATATAATTAATATGAGGACATTAATCATCTAAAATATACACAAATATATCCATCAAATATCCCCACACTTAGCATTTTGCACGTCCTCAGGAAAATAAGAGAAATAAATCTATATCTAACTAACTAATTCCACTTTCATAGATGACACGATTGCATTGAGCATATGCAACAAGCCATTAAACCCCTAGGTGGCCCTAGTAGGACGAGTTGTGTCTCGTGAGGGTTTATAGAAGATATACCCACAAAATCGACTCAACCCATGTGATAATTATACATATGATACAATCGTACTCAAGCACTGGTGGACTACAATTATCTACATTAATGCAACTAAATGATTACAAAGGATCTCAAACATAATAGTGCACGCCGAGTCAGCAATAACCTTCATACTATGCAATAAGTTAAACACATCAAGCTCACACTAAAATATCACCACATAGTAAACACAAGTACAGAGTGTGTGTGTGTGTATGCTTGGATTCATAAGATGATCTCTACTGAACCAAGAACAAAGGCACATAAGTTTCAACATGACAAGTCATGCGAGTTAATAGCTCCCAAGTTGATCACTAGAATAGATCTTAAACACTTCGTTACTTAGAACCAGCCATCATTCGAGTTTAGTCAAGGAATTTCTATGTCTTCTTTTATTGCTACAATACTACTAACTGTATACACATATAATTTTTTTATATGCTCGGTCAAAGGTGAAGAAGCTCCTCAGGGTAAGTGAGTTACGACCACCATAAGACTTCACAAGTTAGGTCTAAGGTCGGGTGGCTTCTCAGGGTAAGTGAATTATGACCACTCTCAGAATTCACCAATCATATTATACACACATATGTATTAAGTGATTTATTTAACTGTGCAATGGTCAAGATCCCTAAAGATTTATGCACTAATACCCATGCAGCGAGCGTTGGGTCAACAATCCCAAACCATAAAAGACTTTAGGTTATTAGGCACAAAATCCCCTCAGACTTAATAACTCGAGTATTAATGAGTCTAACCTAGTCAATTATACCACCTTTTTTATGTGTACTTTATTGATACTCATATTTTTTTCTATTTTTTTGCAGACATTTACATCCCACAGCTTCCCTCAAACTCTAGCATTTACGTACTAAGCTTAAAAATGAATAGTCAAAATTCTAATTATCAACACGCGGCTACCCCTCATGAAACAAGGATTTCTAAGTCTAAGTTCAAGAGCATAAAAAAATGTGTAGTGAAATAAGAGTCATACACTAGTGACACTACACATTATAACATCAAGTGATCATAGCAAGACTTAGTTAAAAATAAGTTACACACATAATATCAACGTAGGTCACTGACTTGGACTACTACTAATTCGAGATCATGGTATGTTATGCAATGATATGCAACTAACATCTAATACAACTACATGATTTGATGCAATTTACATGTAAAATTACGAAATGTGCTAATATTTATTCTAACATGTCATGCTCTAACTATTTTACAAGACAAAATTTGTTTTGATTATTAATTTTTTTATACTTTTGTTTGTTAATTTTTTATTCATATATAATAATAATAATAGACATATACATATAGTAGTAATAATAATAATAGTAATAATAATAGTAATAATAATAATAATAAGAACACCTCCCCACACTTAAAACGAGTCATTTTCCTCAATGAATTAGAACATATAATAAAATATATACATATATAAATAATACACAAAAAAATTATTCTAAAAAAATACAATAAAGAAAAAAAATAATGTATAAAGAAAGTTAGAAAAAACTCTCATATGCATTTGCATGATGTGCCGCTTGAGAATTAAATGTGGAATCCTTCCTACAAATGATTAACTCAAGTTAGAACTTCAGTAGATAATACATGCAGTCAATGTTGTAGCACATATGCAAAGCTAGCTCAATTGGTAGCAGGTGGAAACTAGGAGTTCTGTGAAGTAAACTGCTGGATAGGGGTTGGATTCTCAACGGCAACAAGTTATGCCAATATAACTATACATGTATCGGGAGCATGAGAATGCTGTTTGGTGAACTGATCATGCTAAATCGACAAAATGAAAAAAATGGTGAACATGAGCATGTAGCAGGGTTACGAGATCATGCCAATGTAAATATACATGTACCGGGAGCATGAGAATGCTGTTTGGTGAACTGATCATGCTAAATCGACAAAATGTGGCAGATGGTTCAGGAATGGAAGGCATGAGCATGCAATGGGATTGCGTGAACATGCAAAGTGAAAGAAACACGGCATATTGTGTTGAATGAAGCTGCGTGATCATGCTGAAAGTCTACTAGATCATGCTAAATTATTTCCTCTCTTCTAGAAACAAAATCTCCACACAAAACAAGTACATGATTACATACAACATCATGGGTTGCCTCCCAAGAAGCGCCTTTATTTTGTTTTCTTTGCCTAGATAATATGATATCCTCTTTCAAGGTGGATACTTCCACAAAATTTGCTTCATCTTAAGCATGTGAAAAGTGGCATGGTAATTGCATAGCTTAAATGAAATCCAGAAAATCAACAAAGTTTTAATTAATTTTGCATAACTCGGTTATATATAACCAACACGATCAGAAAATGGTACATTATACCTCAAGTGAGTTGGTGATGGTTTCCACTCCAATTTAGGTGCATCTCACAAGATATGATGTAATTTTAACTCCTTCACAACTTTCTGTATCTCCTCAAAAGCGTAATTCTCATCAAATCCAAAGTCAAGGATATTTGGAGGAGCTAGTTTCTCCATATAGCTTGTGAGTGGAATAAGACTTTCTTCTATTCCAAGTAACTCCTTTCCTAGCAAATCATTACCATTATCTTCATAAATTACATCTTCTAGCTTTTCTTTCACAAGCTTAAGACCTTCTTGCACAACACTATCTTTTGTACTCTCTGAAAAATATATCTTCGCATCCATATGGCCTTTATCCTTCACCTTATCCACTTTAAAATATAAAAACCTAGATGGAAAAGGGACATAATCGAAGAAATTATTAATATCAAATGGATAAAAAGAGTAAGAGATTTCTCCTTAGCTTTTGTTGCAACCACTTCCTCGTTATTATCATACAGAAGATCAGATTCTTCCATGGGCACATCAAGTATGTCATTAGCTTATGAATTCAGACTTGTTTCACCTAATGGGTTATTGGTTGTAATGACATTCATATACTCAAACTTTTGTTGTGGTTCCGTAGTTGTAGGAGTTGCACAAAACTCACGCTTTTGATTTATCTTCATAACCACGTCTCCAAGTTGCTTTTGTATTTCCTTGATGTCCTCAGAATCTTTAGTACACTGCTTATGCATCTCCAACTGTCCTTCAGCTAACCGTGCCAATAGCTTCTCAATATTACTTCCACTAGCTGACTCATGATGAACAGGTTCACTTTCTTGAAAACTATAATAATAAGGAGTATCATGCTGCTGAAATCCATTTAGATTGTGATCACAATGTATCAAGTTAGGATGACCTCTCCATCTTGGATTGTAAGAAATTAAGAATGGATTTTCTCCTTGATACCCATACCCAATGGCATGGACATGCTCATAACAAGGTGCAGTCAAGTGTGGACATGAGTTATAAGAATGGCCAGCAGCTGCACAAATACTACATACTTGAGCTCGTGGTGTTCTTTTACTTATGAATAATGCACTCATCCTCTTTAGATTTTTCTCAATTTTTGTCAACATTTCACCAGATTCAACCTACAGAACTGATTCGAAATGTGGATGAGTCCTATATTGCAGCTCGTTAGTAGCTGTCTTAGCAATTAACTGTTCAGTAACATCATGCATCAGATCCATAAAAGCACACCTGGCAGTAGAATTAAGCAGTCTTTTCTCACCTTCAAGAAGACCTTGATAGAAAAAGTGTAGCGAACTTTCTTTTATGAAACCATGTTGAAGGCATCTCTTTTGCGATTTCTGAAATCTAGCATAGTACTTTGCACATGAATCAGTTGCAGATTATTGTAAATTAGCTATTACTTCTCATGTTTATCACTCTAGATGCTTGATAAAACTTCTGCAAAAATTCTTTTGCTAGCTTCTCCCAAGAAGTAATGAATCACATAGGCAAATCTTCAAACCAGTCCAAAGCTGCTCCATCGAGAGAAAACAAAAAAGCTTTCATCTTTAAAATTTCAGGATCCGTCATATCAGGTCCCATACATTCAACAATAGTCACAAACCTAGAGAGGTGTTTGTTTGGCTCATCAGTTGGAAGATCACAGAATATTGGCAATCGTGTTAGAATATTTTGCTTGAGCTCAAAAGTACTACTTCTCCCTTCAGCTGGGCTAGGATAAACAATACAAAAATTCCCAAATTTAGCAATCGACACGCCAACATCATCATGAAGTGTCTGTATTGATGCCATGTCAGTTAGTCAAATTTCACCTATAACTGAAACACAACAAGGAATAGGCGGAGAAAGATGGAAAAGAAAAAGAAAAATATATATACAAAAAAAATTACAAGAAAAACAAATTTTAATCCCCGTCGGCGCGGTGCCAAAAATTGATGTGACTCAACTTAAACCCTTTTTGTGTCATTTGTAATGTAGAGTAAATAGGGTATCGTTTTACGCCAAGGATCAAGAGCTTACTTCTCTTCTATTTTGCAAATGTTATCAAGAATAGATTTGGTTCTGTTTATCTAACAACTAAATTAACTAATAAGCAAGAAAAAAATTTATTTGTAAATAATTAAATAAACATATTGAAAATCATGTAGATTCACCCTAAAATCATAACACTATTCTCAAATTCATCTGATATGTTCTGAAAGATACGTATAGAGAACCTACCATGACCACATGAAAACAAGTTCTGCTACCCGTATAACCCCATGACCACATAAAAAGGTTAAAACGAATTACACAATTATACAACTAATCCCATGACCACATAAAAAGATTAATTGACTTTACAGAGATAGCAATCACAAAATATAACTGGATGACCACATACCATAGTTAATTCAGCCATCTCTATAAGCATTGTCGTATATACAGGCATAATCAAGAACACATCTCAGAAAATCAAAACTGTATAATTGTCTAAAAGTCCAGGGATTCAAAACAGCCATCCAGAAATAAAAATCTAGCCATCCATAATCATAATAAAAGTTATAAGGTTCATGAGAATATTAGAATAAAATACAAATTGTAGAGTTAGAAGAATAATCCCTATGTTGTTGATATCAAATCTCCAAGCATAACTTCCTCCTCCTCCTTCTCCTCTTAGCTTCTTCTCTTGGTGGATATGGATACATATATATCTCTAAATATAAACCTAATATATAAAGTATTTTTATTATTTCTAGGAATAAACAAGAGTTTCCAAAATTGAATGGGATTCTAAAGTCAAAATTCGTAGCTGACTTTTCCTTGCTCATACTGGGCTGATCCAACTGGATTTGAAAATCTAGACCATTCTCTAATGAAATAGATTCTCTTTATCTTCATGTGGGTTGTTGAATTGCCTAAATCTGATATACAGAACTCAAGATACGGCCCAAACAATAAGTCTTGTGCGTGTAACCCAATAAATCCGAATTTTCTTGTAATTTAGCTCTAATCCTTTCCAATTTAGTATTTCTTGCTTCCTACAATAAAATATTACGAACTAATTAATAAATATCTGATTAAATGTAAAATATAATTAATATTAGAACATTAATCATTTAAAATATACACAAATATATATTCCATCAATGATGCTTACGTTATCTGCTAAAAATAAGCTAGGAATCGTTAACGGTACATTTGAAACTTCTGATGTGTCACATGTTGATTACAAGTTATGGGAGCGATGTAACGATTTGGTAATATCCTGGTTATTTTTCAATTTGGATGAATGTTTTTCCAAGAGTGTGTTATTTCTGAAGACAACAAGATCAATTTGGTTAGATCTTGAAAATCGCTTTGGATACACATCTATTACTCAGGTTTTTTACTATAACATAAACTATCAGAACTGAAGAAAGGACATTAGTATGTATCTGAATTCTATACTCGGATTAAAACTCTTTGGGATTCCATTGATGATGCTAATCCATTACAACTCATACTTGTGAAAAGTGCACATGTGTTTAATCTGGGAGATATAGGCAAATGTAACAAAATGGCAGGGTTCTGCAATTTTTGATGAAGCTAAATGATCAGTATTCCATGATTAGAGCTAATATTCTGATGATGATTCCTCTGCCTTATCTAAATCAAGTATATAGAATGGTTGCTCAGGAAAAGAACCATAGAGAATTCTGTTAAGTGTCAAATTCTCAAATTGAAACTCTTGCATTTGTTACAGATAAGAGGTTTTCTCAAAATTCCAAATTTCATTGACCAGGAAATTTTCAGAAGCAAAATCAAAGTGTTAATTCCTTTACTAAGAAGCCTGTTCATAAATCTGGAAACACCTATTTTTGCACTCACTGCAAGATGGCTGGGCATAGCAATGACAGGTATTTTAAGCTACATAGCTATCCACCTGGTTTCAAGAATAACAGAGAGAGAAAATTTGCTGCTAATGTTACTTTTACTACTCAAGACTCAGAAGATTTTACCAAACAAGACCTTTCTGCTCCCGATTCTATGTTACAATACAATAAACTTCTTGAACTCATCAATAAGCAGAACATTGGTTCTAGGGATCAAAACACAAAGTCTTTTGATATTGCAGGACATGCTTTACTTGCAGGTAAATTGTGTTTTATATCACGTTTTTCTTTTGAATGGCTTCTTGATAGTGGAGCAACAAATCATATCAGTAACTCCCTCTCTGATTTTAAGGAATTTACAGTAGTAAGTGATGCAGGTAGTCACATTACTATTGTTAGGTAATGAATACAACACAAAGGGTGTGAATGTGTTTTAGATTATTTTTAAGCTTTTTGAACTTTTGTGGATGGTGAACAAAGTAATATAATTGTAGAGATAATATGTCTTAACAGGAATAATAAAACATGCACAAGAACACATTATCTTTCAAAACTCACTTAATTTTATATTAAAATCAAGTATGTCTTGCTACAAATTTTTGGTTTCTTTGTTGATAAAGAAATCAGCCTCTCTCTTGAGAGTTATAAGATTTTCTAAATCTATTTTGTTACTTCTAAAATAAAGCATCCAGTGTTTACTTTACATATTTTACACAACATGCAATAGCATGTAATAAACCCTACTTTAAGTTAACTAAAACTTTCTATTTCTGGCTTGGTGTATCTTTGCAAATCGTGCATGTCTCTGGCTTCTACTTTGTCAGTTAATCTTGGCCTTTGATCTTGTACTCTTCAAACTGCTTTTTGTAGACTTTTCAAATCAGTGATTGATTTGTTTGTTGATTGATAATCTTTGATATTTAACTGATCTGCATTCTGTACTTGAGTTTTATATCAAAATCTCCGGTTTGTTATATAGAGAACTCGACATCTCGATAATAATATGGCTTATCGAGATCTCTTATTATTCTATAGTTGTTTTGGCTTATCGAAGTCTCTGAATTCTCTGTAAGAGAATTAGGCTTGTCGAGGTCTCAAATCTTCATGTCTTCATTTTGTCTTATCGATATCTCTGAGTTCTCTAGTGAAGAAATGACTTGTCGATATCTCAGAGATCTTTAGTGATATTTTGACTTATCGATATCTCAAAGATCTCTAGTGATATTTTGACTTATCGATATCTTAGAGATCTCTAGTGATATTTTGACTTAACGATATCTCAGAGATCTCTAGTGATATTTTGACTTGTCGATATCTCCAATCTTCATGTCTTCATTTTGGCTTGTCGATATCTCTGAGACTTCTCTATAAGATTTTCTTGACTTCTCGATAAGTCATTCTGGAGTTCACGAATGACTTCTCTATAAAACTTAATCCGTGACTTGGTGACTTGTAGATTTCTTGATTTAGAATGTTTTTCCCAAAACAGATTTATTCAACTCCAAGCTTCTTCACATTATCTCTGAGGCATGATCTTCATGATCTTCTTCCAGAGTTTATTCTTAGGCTTGAGACTGTTTACAGAAAAATACTCCAGTCTAATCTATTTACACTTTTAAAGACTTAAGTGATACAATACAAAATGCAAACTTAGATTATCATACAATTTACTTAGGGCTATCAATTTGACTTAGTCTTGTTATAGTACAAGCATGTCTTGCACAACAATCTCCCCCAATTTGTGAGAATATTGCTTATCACAAATTCATGCATGTTATCATGACTAACCCCAAGCTACAATGAACAATAAATCTTTACATAAAAATTGACAGAAATACAATATTTAACATTGAGTGTTTATAGAAGTTTTAACAAGGCATTCATTACATAAATTCCTCATAGCCTGGCTCCTTTCTAATGAGATCCTTAAGAGTTACTAATACTTCCATTTCTTCTATAATTTCGGTTCCTCTTAAAGCTTCCACAAGCTTGAGACACTCATCTAGTGAATAACCATTTAAGTAATCAGGTCTAAATATGGAGTATCTGCCAACCTATATGTTCAGAAAATGTCCATCTTTGGAAAGTCTACTCATCCCTTTTGCCTAAAGCTCATTTGATCTTTTCTCAGTTTTTGCAAGTTCTTCTGCATACTTCCTATCTCTTTCTTCCTTTTCAGCCCTTGCCCTTGCATTTTTCTCATCCCTTTCTTTCACTCATACACAACATACAACTTTCCAGAACCTTGTGATTTTATCCTTATCCTTCATTAAACTGATTACTCTTTTGAATTCCATGGTTGAAAGTGTGTCCCTTAGGTTAATGCCAAGTAAAGTGAAAGATCCATCATCATAATATATTTTGATTTCTATATTTGATACAACCCAGACTCTGACTATTTCTTCAGCTAGTTGTTAAAAGTATTCTTCATCTATAAAGCACCAATTTAGTGGCAGAAAGTCAGATTGACCATAGCAATTCCGGAGAGATTTCTCAGTAACTTGCAGTTGCTTTATTTTTCTCCCAACAGATTTAAAGTGAATCTTGGTTGGTGTTTCAAATGAAGGTAGGTTTGAGATTTTCTTTAGGCTAGTTTGGATGGTAGTGATTGGGATTTTGAGAAGAGAGTTTGCAGTTGGCTTATATAAGAATTTTGGCTTTGAGGTGGAGGATGGTTGAGTGTTTGAGCTAAAAGGTTTAGTGGGTTGAGCTTGGTTGGTTTGGATTGGTAGGGATTGTTTTTGTGGTCCTGAGCCATCTTCCTTCTTCTTCTTTCTTCTTTCATCCCCTTTATTCCTCTCATCTTTTTTCTTCTTTTCATCTCCTTTCTTCTCCTTTTCTTTGTTGTCAGTTGCTCTAGAAGATTGACTTGGATTTGAGCCAGAAGGTTTTCGCTCATCATGCTTCTGCTCATCATCATCCTTCTCATCTTTAAAATTGTATTGTGAGGTTGGCAACATGGTGTCAGCATTTACAAGATACCTTTCAAGGATTCTGATCATTTCTTCATCTTCAATTTTCTTGTTCTTTTTGTATTTTAGATCAGATTAAAGTGTCATAATCAGCCTCATGTTTTCTCTAACACAGTTCTTGGGAACATTGAAGATCTTGCATTTCTTCGTCCGAGAGCAGATGTAGGCCACCCCTTACTTGGATATAGATGAGCTTCAGAAAAAACATCTATTTGAGACTTTTTGAGTTCATGAAGCAATTGGGTGTCCTCTTTGATGACCACATGTACCTTGTCAATCACTACATCCAGCTCAGATGCTTTTAAGGTTCTGAGATTTGGAAGAGACACCTGGAGACATCTGTCCACACCAACATCAATGATATTCACAACAATCCTTTTCTCCAAATAGTTATCAATTTTCACAACCACTGCCCTAATGGAATTGTTGTTGTTGGCCAATGCTCTTTTGTAGGTGATGTAGTTATTTTAAAGAGACATCCTCAGGACTGCAAGAAGTTCACTGAATTCTTGATCTTGATTTGGTCCTTCTGCAGCCTTGTTGAGTCTTTCTTTTCCCATATCTTGGAATGATTGAGCTGAAGAACTTTGGCTATGCAGAGTTGATGTGATAGGCTCTTTAGATTTACTAGCATCCTTAGATTGTTGAATCCTAACTGCTATCTCCCTCTTAGTCTTGTGAACATGCATGAGCAGAGGAGTTGGTATTTCTAGCCTTACATCTTTAGGCAATGAGGGCAATGGTATGTTGAGCTTCCCCATGATGGCTCCCAAATCCACAAAATTCTGCATTTGGAGATGGTTGTGAGAGTCCACTAGGGTTTTGATGTCTGTTTGTTGACTCTACACCAAAGATGTGAGAGCATGTACTTGTACAATTAGTGAATCATTTGAGCATGGTTGATGAGGATTGAGATGTGAAGGAAGTAGAGACCCCAAAAATATCCTGCACAACCTTCTTAATTTCTTCCATGAGCAAGGCTGAAGGAGTGTATCTGCTAGAGTGCATTTGATCCAGCTTCAGTCTTGAGTCATTGGAGTGAGTGATATGATTTTAAACTTGGTCATGCAGGGCTACAAATGAAGTTCTTAGATTCTTGACACTAGATTCCACTCCACTTAGATCATACCTAGCCATTTGATCAACAAATCTTGTGAATCTATTCTTGATCTCTGTCTGTGAGGGAATGATTTGGTCCATCTTTTCTCTAACCATCTTCATTATCTTATCCTGATGCCCAGTTAAAGTAATTTGAAGTGCTTTTCCAAAGTTGTGGAAAGCTTTGATTTGAGCTTTGTATATTTCATTTACTGCATCATGGACCTCTTGTAGAGATAAGGATCTGGCATTGCTTTCCAAGATGGTTAGATACTCTTCCCTGAATTGAGCTAACACAGCATCCATTTTAATTAGAAATTCCTTGTCCAGCCATGCATCACAGTTTGCATCCTGACCAGCTTTATCAATAATTTTAGCATGTTGTTCTTCAACATCTGTCAGGTAGGATAGCATGATGGCCCGGTAGTCTTGTTTTGACATGTTGGATGTGAGAAGCTGCTGTGATATTTGAGCAAGGCCACCAAGTTGGTCAACCATGAGATCATCAACTGTAGAAGGTTGAGATGCAGCTTCTTGTAGCCATTGGGAGATAAGGTGAGGTTCTTGTGGTTGAGAAGTGGAAGATTGATTGGTTGGGTGTGAAGGAGATAAGGTAATAGAACCACCTGTGATAGGAGTCACAGTTTGACTCACAGATTGCTCTGTGGTTATGACACGACGTTGTTCTCCACTTGTGGTGGGAACCTCCAGTTGAATTGGAGGGGATTTGACTGGGTTACTATCATGTGCACCAGCCTCAAACCCTTGTGCTTCTTGCAAAGCACTATCACATGAATGTGATGTCCTTGCCTCTCCCATAGAAGGGTCATTGGTAATTGTACTCCTAGCCTCAATTGTTAGAGCAACTTCAGCTAGGGTTGTGAGGAGTTGTTCCTCAAACAGGAACCTCCAATTGAATTAGAGAGAATTTATATAGCTCCCCCTCAGGAGTACTACCCTCAAACCTTACAGCCCGTGAAGGCTGATTTGCACATAAAGGTATATTTGTAACCATCATAGGGTCTTTAGTAAAAACTGATGAATCTCCCATGTTTGTGATGGTGTCATCAAGGTCTACCCCAGCTAGTAGCCTCTCACCATCTAAATTAGATATTTGGGTGGTAAGCAAGGTTTCTTGAACCAAGTCACTTGAGTGGGGTTGCACTTGAGAATTAGATTCAAGTGCTGTGTAAGAAGAAGAAATTTTAGAGATAAGAATTTGTTGATCAGAAGTGAGTGTTGGCAGCTCCCTCTGAATAGATAAGGGAGTTTCAAGGGATGTGCTCTCCTTGTGTGTGCCATCCTTATTTCTCCTTCCATATACTTGAATTTGTTCAAGTGATGGTTGTGCAGACTCAGTACAAGGTGCATTTGGGCTAATGCTCTTTTCAATAGAAACAACCTGTTGAGAGGATTCCCCTAGAGTTTGTTTAGTCCATGTGTTGCAATTACATCCTGTTGGGAGGATGCAGTGGTGGCTTGAGTGGCCAGCTCTAAGTTTTTAGCCTTCTTTGGTTTTCTGACCAAGGGTGACTCTGTTGGTGTTTGTTCATCACCACTCTCATTCATGATTGTCAGGTTTGCCTGCTTTCTCTTCTTTTTACTTACTTCACCCTTTTGAGAGGATGGATTGGTTGGTTTTCTAGCTTCTCGTGGTATAGAAGAAGTGGTCTCAGCTTGGGAAGTCCCCTGTTGGTTGTCCTGTATTTGTACTTCTACAGGTTCAGGAACCATAGATGTACTAGATTATGCATTTAATCTCATGTCAGACATTTAAACCTCTCCATCATAAATGATGTGATTTTTAGAGTTATAGTTACCTTGTTCTTTGTAGTAAGTGAGCCAAATATAATTTTGGACACTTGCTTACAATTGCCTATTTTTGTGTTGTTTATACCATTAAGCAAATGTATGTTTTATACTTTATGATTTGAAATAGACCTAATAAATCTAGGAAAGAAAATTTCTTTACCTCTTGCAGTTAGGGGCATTGTTAGCCTGGTAGCAAGTTCTTCCAGGATCAATAGACCAACATTCAAGTGTCTGTTGTGGGCTATTGAGAACACCGGCTTCTGCACCATACTTGAGATGTTGTCATATCTTGTCTTTCTGTAGGTGAAGGCCCTCACTATAGAATCAAACATAAAAGACCATTCATTCCTCAGGTTTGTTCTGTTCAGACTTGCTAGGTCGATCCTTCCACCATAGTTGATGAAATCCATGAACTCAGCTAGTTCATTCTGTGTTGGCACCTCCACCAGATCTGTAGTTGGAAGACCTAAAGCTGCATTCACATCTTATTCATTGAACTCTAATTGTTGGCCTCCAATTGAACAGGTCACCACCATGGACACAGAGTTGTAATTCATAACTGTCCTTACTACAGCTGTTGTCCATAACTCATGCAGGACATCCAAGTACAAGATTGGGTTAGCAGTTAAAGCACCTGCAAGATTCGATTCAGACAAACCCCTTGAAACTATCAGGGGCTTGATTAACATCAGTAAAAGCAAGGTAGTTGGTTCCTTGTTTGGGGATTTCAGCTCTAACAAGATTGAGTATCATGGTTGTTGAGTAAGAAGGAATGGGTAAGAAAAATTAGAGAGAAATATCTTGAAACGAGAGAGAAATCGGTTTAGATTTGAAAATTATAGGTCACTTAGAGTTCTCGAAGGCGTAAGTATGTGTATGTCGAGATGTCTGAGTATTTATAGTAAAAACAAATGACTTATCGAGAACTCAAAAATAAACGTTTGGAATTTGCTTATCGAGAAGGCATTTTGAAAAGAGAATTACATATCGAGAAGTCATTTTAATTTACTCTTGTAGAGAACTAAAACTGACTTGTCGAGATCTCAAATAAATACTCAGTTTGTCCAAAATGGACTGAATTGTTTCCCGTTTTTATTTGAATAAATCCAAACAAAATCTGAATAAATTTACCAAGAGTAATTTACCAAAATAATTTATTGAATTAAATTATTTCAGTTCTGAGTGATTTATAAGTCTAGAATTGTACTTGTAGACAATTCTGTGAGTTAACACTTTTAGATAACTCTACAATGACTTATCGATAAGTCATAATAAAGCTTGTCGAGAAGTCCCTCGAGAAGTCAGAAAATTGACTCAGTTCTCTATATACTTTTGATCACTTTGATTCTGCCTTGTGCTAATTTTACATATTGAAAATGTAAATCAACATTTAGACAGTTTTCTTAGAATTGAAAAATTCCAAGCTAAATGTTGTATTTTGAAAAATAAATATGCAGAGATTTCTGAAATATTTATTATTCATATTTCAGTTAATTTCCAATTAATCAAATGAATTTTCATTTATTAGAAATTAATATGTTGCAAAACCTTAGCTGAGTTCTTGCCTTAGGATGAAGAATTTAACATACCAATTTCACCTACAAGTCTAGTGAAAGTTGCTTCATCCAAAGGTTTAGTAAAAATGCCAGCTAATTTTTTTTCTGTTGGAACAAAAATGAGCTTAATGGTACCATTTACAGCATGTTCTCTAATAAAATGGTACCTTACATCAATGTGCTTTGTTCTAGAATGATTAACTGGATTAGCCACAATAGATATAGCACTAATATTGTCACACATAATTGGAATTATTTGTAATACTAGGCCATAGTCCATTAGCTGATTTCTAACCTAAAGCACTTGAGCACAACAACTTCCAGCAGCTATGTATTCAGCCTCAGCTGTGGAAGTTGACACAGATTATTATTTCTTGCTATACCAGGATACAAGTCTTTTTCCAAGAAACTGACAGCTTCCACTAGTACTATTTCTTTCAACCCTGCATCAGGCAAAATCTGCATCTGTGTATCCAACAGCTTCAAAACCAGTTCCCTTAGGATACCATAATCTCAAGTTTGGAGTACCCTTCAAGTATCTGAAAATTCTCTTCACAGCCATCATATGTGATTCCTTTGAATTGTCTTGAAATCTTGCACACAGACATGTAGCAAACATGATGTCTGGTCTACTTGCAGTTAAGTATAACAAAGATCCAATCATTCCTCTATAGCTTGAGATATCTACACCCTTTCCTTTTTTATATTCATCCAACTTTGTAGCTGTAGACATAGGTATAGATGCAGGTGAACAATCAACCATACCAAAAATTTTCAATAAATCTTTGACATACTTAGTTTGGCTTATGAAGATTCTATCACTTCTTTGGCTGACTTGAAGTCCAAGAAAGTAACTTAATTCCCCCATCATACTCATTTCATATTCACTTTGCATAAGCTTAGAGAATCTTTGACAAAGCTTTTCATTTATAGAACAAAAGATAATATCATTCACATAGATCTGAACTAGGATCATATCATCACCATGCTTCTTGTAGAAGAGAGTCTTATCAATAGTACCTCTAGTGAATCCATGTTTAATAAAAAATTCTGACAGTGTGTCATACTAAGCTCTAGGTGCTTGTTTTAGTCCATAGTGAGCCTTGAGTAACTTGTATACAAAATTAGGAAATTCTGGATCTTCAAAGCCAGGTGCCTGTTACACATAGACCTCTTCTTCCAACTCACCATTAAGGAATGCACTCTTCACATCCATTTGATATACCTTGAAATGTGAATGTGCAGCAAATGCAAGAAAGATCATTATTTCTTTAAGTCTTGAAACTGGAGCAAAGGTCTCATCATAATCAATTCCTTCCTCCCGTGAGTACCCTTTTGCAACCAACCTTGCTTTGTTTCTGGTGATAATTCCATTTTTATCCATTTTATTCCTGAACACTGACTTTGTTCCAATTATACTTCTGTTCTTCGGTGCAGGAACCAATTTCTAAACTTTTTTTCTTTCAAACTGATTTAACTCTTCTTGCATAACAGATATCCAATCAGGATCAAGAAGGGCTTCCTCAATTTTCTTTGGCTCTACTTGTGACAGAAAACATGCATGAAAACATTCATTTGCAATTGCAACTCTAGTCCTCACTCCAACAGTTGGATCACCAATAATTGCTTTTCTAGTGTGACTTTTATCCTACTTTCTGGTGTGAGTTTGTTGACTTGAGTTTTCTGTGTTTTCTTTACCATTGGCATGACTTGCAGAACCTTCCTCTCTTTCTCCCCCTGAGTTAGTGCTATCAAATTCAGATCCATGAGATGAGCTTTCATTCTCATGATTCACTTGTTCAGTTGACTCTTTATCTATTCTGTGATTTATGTTGACTTTAGCTTCATCATCAGAATCACTGTCAATGTTGAGATTTTCAAACTTTAGGGCTTCAGCTTCATTTTCACTAAAACATTCCAAGCCTGGGCATGTGCCATCATCAAAAGTAACATCTAAGCTTTCCATGATTTTCTTTTGTTCAATCAGATAAACTTTGTATGTAGTTCTCTCCAATGAATATCCCATAAAAATTGGCTCAAAAACTTTAGAGTCAAATTTTCCCACATATTCAGAGTTGTCCTTCAACACATAACATTTGCTTCCAAACACATGAAGATGTTTCACAGTGGGCTTCCTTTTAGACAAGATTGAGTAGGGTGATTTTCCAAGATTCTTGTTGATGAGATATCTGTTTTGAGTGTAGCATGCAGTGTTCACAGCTTCTTCCCAAAAATTTATTTGCAACTTTGCATCTTGCAGCATTGTTCTAGCAGCCTCCACTAATGTTCTTTTTTACTTTCAACAACACCATTTTGTTGAGGTGTCCTAGCTGCTGAGAATTCTTGAAAAATGCCTTTATCTTTGCAGAATTCAGTTAAAGTTGCATTCCTGAATTCTGTTCCATTATCACTCCTCAGTCTTTTTACACAGTTTTGATCTTCAGCCTGCTTTTCAACCTTCTTGATGTGTTCAATTATGATATGTGGAGTTTCATCTTTAGAGTGCATAAATTCTACCCACGTATAACTTGAGTAGTCATCCACCATCACAAGTGCATGTATTTTTCTTGAAATTTACAGGACATTAACTGGTCCAAATAAATCCATGTGAATAAGTTACAAAGGTGCACTTGTAGAATTCACAGCTTTAATCTTGTGACTTGATCTTTTTATTTTTCCTTTTTGACAAGCATCACATACTTCATCTTGATTAAATCTCAGATTAGGCATGTCCCTCACCAACTCCTTTTTAACTAGAATGTTGATTGCCTTGAAATTCAAGTGAGACAGCTTCTTATGCCATAGCTTGCTTTTCTATACGGATGCCTTTGTGTAGAAGCAATAAATTCCATCCTCATTTGCTGAGTTCAATTCTGCAACAAATAAGCTTCCATTCCTTGCTCCTTTTAGAGCAACTTCATCAGTCTTTTTGCTGATAAAAGTATATTCTCCTTTGTCAAATGAGACCTTGAATCCTTTGTCTGCAAATTGACTAATACTAAGAAGATTCATTTCAAGACCAGCTACGAGTGTTACATCTTCAATGACAACATTTCCAGAAATCAATTTGCCATATCCCATTATGAAACCTTTGTTGTTGTCTCCAAAAGTCACTAATGGGTCAGCTTTCTCCTCAAACTGTAATAGCAAGGCCATATCACCTGTCATATGTCTTGAGCATCCACTTTCTATGATCCATATGACTTTCTTCTCTTTGCCCTGCACACAATGAGGATTAAGTGTATTTAGCAACCCAAATAGTGTTGGGTACTTTCTTCTTGTTAACAGATTTGATAGAGGTAGAGTTTGATGATTCCGAAAGAATACAATTCATTGAATGATGTGCACTGTCCTTTTTAGCTGAAGATTCATTATTGATTTCCTTAAGATCAACTCTCAGCTTGTGGCAACTTATCATTACTTTCATGTTGTAAGGTATGCAATCAAACTTATCACAGAATGAGTATGGATCTTCAATTTTGGCTTCATTATACTTGCATGCTCCCACTCCGGCCTTACTAACAACCTTTTTGTAAAGGTGAGTTAAATGATGTGATGCCCTCCAAATCCAGGATCTAGATTTGGGGGTCACTAACCGATAAACCACCATATAACAGGCACAGCGGAATAATATAATATATATGACCCCTTGCATGCAACTGGATCGATCACAAGTTATAGTATGAAACAGACACTAAAACAAACCAAATATTATTACAACCCATAAGTCTAATTAGTTTTACAAACTATTCAAATTTTATTACAAACCTCTAGACTATTTAAGCGTCCAAAACTGTCTACCCGGAAAGCACACCAAACTATTTACAAGCACTCGACTTCTGATCAAACCTGATACTCAGGCCTGCTCTGGCCTAGCTGAAAGAATCAGAATAATAAACAAGTATGTGTGAAAGAAATGCTTGTTAGTCCCTTAACAATGTAACAAGAATTACAGAAGGGGGGTTGAATGGAATTCTTGAAACTTTTTCTTGAATAAAAATGTTCTAACTCAAATATATATATAAGTGTGAATTGATTAGCAGAATACGGAATAGTTACTTGAAATGAATCAAAACACAAGTAATTAAAAATAAGAGTCTTTAAAAACTTTCTGGTGGATTTGAATGATTCCATCAGAGATATATAATATATATCGAGAGAACTCTGTGTGCAAAAAGCTCACAGCTGCTTACAAAGTGATAACAACTAAGAATGAGAGAAATGCTAAAAATGCAGCTTAAAAATGTTTCTCTCTTCTAGTATATCTATTTCTGTTCTTAGTTACTATTCTAATTGCTGCTTCTTGGTTTATATATCACCAAGATTACAAAGCAATAAGACAAGATAATAAAACAAAAACTATCAAGTCTAATACAATGCTACTTCATTACTCTATTCCAGCATCTTTGAATATCTTCATAATAGCATGGAAATGGCAATGCTTCTTTGTTCTCGAAAACCCAGTTGAATAGGCTACCACATTCCATTTGCATACACTCGACGCATGTGACTGTGTTGTCACTGTCAACAGATATTTGAATTCTTTATCCGTCGGGTTCATGATCATCTGTCGAGTTATTGATCATCCGTCGGGTTGTTGATCATCCGTCGAATTCATTGTTGTTTATCCGTCGGGTAGCAATCAGGCACTTGACTTTATTTCATTTATGCATAATTACAAGACATCATTTATATACAATTAATCAACCTATTCTCCATATCTAGTTAAAGTCAGCATGACTTAGGTACTACTACAGATTCTAAACAATGTGTATGCAGAAATGTGCTACAGACTTATTGTTACATAAGCTACTCACTCGATGGATAATAAGTCATCATCCGCCGGGACCAAAATGAGTTATCCGTCGGGACTATAATCCTTATCCGTCGAGTGCTACATTTTCACTAAGTAAAATCTACCAAGGTGTTTTGTTCATGAAATCATCAAGTACACAACATATACACAACAATCTCCCCCAATTTATGTCTACTGGAATTGTAGCCATAAATTAAGAGATACTTGATGATAACAAAACACCCTAAAAATACAACTCTGAAAGTAGATAGATAAAACTGTAAAGTGCATCAATTAACAAAATGTACAAAAATTTTCTTACAGTCATTTTAAAATGCTCCTCTAGCCTGAGCAAATTTATCTTGTTCCTTGAAGGTCTGGATCTCTTTCCAAGCTTTCTGTTATTTTCTTCAATCTGATTTTGGAGCTGTCTGTGGAATTCCAGTTCATCAGATTCTGAGAGATTTAGCTTCTCTTGCATTTCCAAGAGAGTCTCATTGCTATAGATGCTCAATTGGTCTTCTAATCTGAAAAATATTCTCACTCCTTCATCATCCATGAACTCCATCAGCCAGTAGGGCCTTAGATGCACTCTTCTCCCTGTGTAAGGGATGATTAGTGTCTTTGGGAGTGCATCTTTAGCTCTAACACTCCTTAGTTCTTCAATCTTCTTCAGAACCAATCTTCTTGCAGTAACATTGAACCCAAAGTTCTTCTTGAAAGATAAATAAATGTTAATCAATACAGCTTGGCTTTCTTGAAGGATCCTGTGAAGTGGCCACTGAATCTCTTTTCCTCCCTTGTACTTGAACACTAACCTTTCAGGTAGGTTTCTGTATGCATCAATTCCTCTCACTTCATCTAGTTCATCTAGATAGAGGTTTAGATCAGAAAACTCCTTGATGTCACACAAGTACACATAATCTCCTTTGTTGACTTTAGATTGAGCTTTGACTAGAGATTTGGATTTGAGAGGTGACAACTTCACTTTCTTGACTGTTCTTGACTTTATTTTCTTTGGCTTGTTAAGGATTGGCAGATTGAAGTCAGAAATTGGTATATTCTCCCATTCTATTGGCTCATCCTTAGGCACAATAGATTCACCATGAATGTTCCTGTAAGGATCCACCACCTTGATATCTTCAAATACCACAGAGGGTTTTGATGCTTGAGTTGTAGTTGGAGTGGATTTCTTGGGAAACTGGTTCTCCGATTCCTTATCAACAATGTCCAGTTTCCTTTTGGTTCTTTTAGCCAATTCCTTGATTCTTGGAGACTTCTTCTGTTGTTTAACTTGCTTCTTTGGATCTTGAGATTCAATGATTTCAGATGGCTGAGAAGGAATTTGTTGTAATGAATTTACAGCATATAGCTTGGCCAAGATAGCAATTTGCTCTTTCTTTTATTTAGCCTTTTTAGTATCTAGAGCAACTTGCTTCTTTTCCTGCTTCAATCTGGCCTTTTCTTCTCTCTTTGCTTCAGCAGATTGAGGGTGTCCAGCCACCACACAAATTTCTTTCCCATTCCTGAAAACTTTAGCAATTCTCTTTTTTCAAAGCTGAATAAGCTGGATCTTTGTAGAAAGCAATTGACCTTGATAGAAGCTTCTTTTCATCAGGCTTAGGTGTCTCATACACAGTATCCAAAGGGTTCTTCAATGATAATTTTGGATAGTTCACCCTTGGTTTCAGAATTATTTTAGCCTTTGGAGATTTGATGCAGAATGACTGTCCCCTTTCCAGATAGTTCATGCTCATCTCATTCACAGAAATTTCCTTAACTTGAGAGTGATGGATGGTTGACCTTACTGGCTCCTTGACTAGTCCAAACTTCTATTGTATATCCTCATCAATCTTCTCCCAGTTGATTGGCTTCAACTGCTTCATTTTAGCTGCTCTAACTTTGGCTGCTGCTGCATTTATCAGATCTATACTGTCTGTAACTGGTGGCTTTGAGATAGTACTTGAAGGCACAATTACTTTACTGATTTGAATTTGAAGCTTCTCCCCCTCACTTGGTCCTTTCTCCCCCTTTTTGTTATCATCAAGTTGAGTAGAGGAGGGGGTTTGAGCAGCCACCAGTTTTTGAAGTAAATCTGTCTGTTGGGCTTGATGAAGATGAATGGCTGTTAGAGATGCTTCCATGGCTGACATTCTTATATCCAAGGCATCTATCTTGGTTGCAAGATCATAATTTTTCCTTAATTTCCTCTTGATATCAAACATTGTAGCTTCTGAAAGCTTAGAATCTATCTTGTCTGAAATGGCCTTCTTCATCTCCTCAATATCACCCTTGATGGTGTTTACATCCCTGGCATGTTGGAAGCCTTAAATTTGTTGAAGTTGCAGAGAGGCTAGATGTGCCTGAAGGAGCTTCTTGGTGCTGGCATTTGTAGTGGTTTGAAGAGCAGTATTTGTCTGATTGATTAGTTTGATCAGGGTTGTCTTGAAGTAGTGCTCATCACAATGCTTTGAAAATGCCCATGATGGCATACCTGATCTTGAACTGGAACCTACTTCTCCCCCTATGTCCATTGCTCCATCTTCACTATCCCCACTTTCATCACCAAAGAAATTAGCTGAGCCACCAGTCTCATAGTCCACATCACCAGCTGTAGAGGGAAAAGCTGTGATGGCATCCTTAGCTCTTATCATAGACTGTGTGGTATGCACCAGATTGAGCGTCCTTTCTGCATTGTCATTGCCCTGTTCAGCTAGAAGTTGATAAGCTGGAACAGGGTGAGTAAATGCCTCAGCATCAAGGGAGGTGGAATCTATAACAGCTTTAGGTTGCTGAGATAGTCCCTCCCTGTCTGCATCCTGGACATTCATTGACTCACTAGGAATGACATCCATCCTTATAGCTCTAGTACCTGCATTTCTCTCGTTTTTTCTCTTTTATTGCATCAGGGTCTGACCCTGGCTCCCCACCCTCACACCCTCACCTTCACCATCTAAGGTGGGACTCCTCTCACTTTCTTTTGCCAATCCTGAAGAAATGGATTGCATAATTTCACTCATTTCCTCTCCTTTTTCCTGGGAGCAACCCAGACTCTCACTCATAACACTCGTCTCTCTCAATCCTAATAGTGACTGTACAACTACTAATTCTTCTGCACTTGAAATAAATGAAGTTTGAAGCTATGCAGAGATACTCGACGAATGAGTGATATCCATCGGGTGAGTGGTTTTGCTATCCGACGGATAACTGTTGTTAAGCTTATCCGTCAGGATACAATTACTACTCGACGGATGAGCAATATCCATCGAGAGAGTAGAAATGAATGAACTAGGAATGGAAACTATTGTGGACTCTGTGCTGATTGAAGATATTTTGGGCACAGATGATTCAATAGTTCCTGAAATAATGGGCAAGTGAGCCAACAAATCATCTAAAAGATGATGCTCACTTGCACTAGATTTTGGCTTCCCTAACAAAGTTAAAGAAGGGGAATCAGGAATTGATGTGTTTATCATATCCACATCCGGTGAGTTTATGGGTGAGTTTGGTGTTTGAGGTGCTTCTATTACTAGAGATTTTGGCTGTGACTCCACATTTATTGGAGTCACATCAATCTGAATTTGTGAAGGTGCAGTGACTGTGTCTTTAGCACCAGTTTGCATAGTGTGTGTACCCTGTGCATCCCCAAGGGTTTTAGATTTCTTCTTTCTGGCATAAGTTTTGGGTGAGCTTGTGTCCATAACCCTCTTGGCCTGTGCTCTTGGTTGAGAGCTTTGTTCAATAACTACATCCTTTTGGGAGAATGCAGCTAGAGATGAGCTTTTATCCTTTTTAAGCACTGCAGTTTGTTGGGAAACTGCAGTGTGTCTAGGCTGGAAACCACTCAACTCTCCATCCTTATCCTTAGGGTTTCTTTTATGTTCACCCCTTCCCTCACCTGTCTTACCCACCTGCACACTCCCTTCTTTGGTTTTGGTAGATTTTGCAACTGGCATCTTTTGAGAGATACCAGAGGGGGCTTTCTTTGATTTGGGTTTTAAAATTTTTGCAGGTTTGGTAGCTTGGGTAGGCAACTGTTGGGTCAATGACACAGTTTCCATAGCCACTCTAGAACTCAAAGAAATTAGTGAGGTTGGAATAGTAGTGGGGATAGATGAACTTACCTCACTTACCTGAGGTGCTTCCATTACAGGGAAATAGAACAGTGGCACCTCCTTGTGATGATTGGCCCTGTTCAAATCTGCAATGAGCCTTCTCTCTTGAACCCAACAATCTAATTTGTTGTTAGGGTTCTCAAGCACAATACCCTCAGAGAGATGGTTAGCTAACATCATAAAGAATCTAGCATAATACACATTCTTTCCTCTCTTATTTAACTCTCCTAATTTGAAACCCAACTCAAACAAAACAAGGTCACTGAAATTATAGAACTTATCTATAACTAGCATGGAGAGCATGTTAAGCATGGAGATATTGACTGAATCAAAATTACTGACTTTACCTGAAAAGACCTTTGTCACTACTTCACACATAAAACTCCATTCTTTCCTAAGGCCCAGTCTCCTAATGTCATTTAACTTAGAAGTAGAAAGAGCATAGTTCATGGAATTAAGCATATTGATTATATCAGTGTCAGTGTGTGGTGAGGTCACAGTGTTATCAGGAATCTTGAAACATGCTTTTATAACATCACTATTGATACAAAATTCTTTACCTTTAATGGTTAGAGTGATGGTCTTATCTGTTGAGTTGTATGTAGCAGTGGTCCACATCTCTTCAACAACTTCACAAAAGATTGTGGGAGATTCCAGCATGGCATAGCTAAGCTTGCAATTCTTCACAAAGTCCATCATCTTATGATAGTCACCAGATTGCTGAATACCCTTGTTTACTAATGCAGTGAAATTGTTCTTCGCATAAATAAACCCAGTTTGAGACATAATCTTGACAACGGGCGCCATTGTTAGAGAATGAGAGCTTGAAGAGAGAGAGAGTAAGTGCTTTGAAAGAGGAAGAAATTTGAGAATTATAAAAGAAAAGCAATTGAAATGAAATAAGCTTTTATACTATCTCAAAAATAACTGCTAAAAATAATAAAGTAAAATAAAGTAACCAATGAAAATTGCCTAAAATAGCCGTTTAAAAAATAAATTGTAAAAATTCCACCCATTATCCGTTGTGTTATGCTTACAAACTGTAAGTATACTCGATGGATAATGTTCAGGGAATTAACGGCTAAGATTAAGACAATTCGACGGATGAGGATAGACTGTTATCCGTCGAGTTATAAAATATTCCAAAAAAATAATTGATTTTTATTAGCATGTAGTATACCCACGGATGATCAAACTCGATGGATAAAGATCATCCGTTGAGATGTAAATTTTGACTTAGCCAAAATTTCATCCAAGATTGCAAAATCAATTAAATTTCTGGCTGCATTTCAACTTACAAATTATCTCATATAGATTTAAGAATAATTAAGCATACCTAACTCACTTATCAACCTTGAAAAGGTGGATTCATCTAGTGGCTTGGTAAAGATATCTTCAAGCTACTTCTCACTTGGAACAAAATGTAGTTCCACAGTACCATTCATTACATGTTCCCTTATGAAGTGGTACTTGATATCTATGTGCTTTGTCCTTGAATGTTGTACTGGATTTTCAGTGATGACAATTTCAATTGTGTTATCACAGAAAATAGGAATCCTCTCAATTTGCAAACCATAGTCTAGCAATTGATTTTTCATCCACAAAATCTGTGCACAGCAACTGCCAGCAGCAATATATTCAGCTTCAGCTGTAGAAGTAGAAACTGAATTTTGCCTTTTACTAAACCAGGACACAAGCTTGTTTCCTAGAAATTGACAGGTTCCTGTTGTACTTTTTCTATCAATTCTACAACCTACATAATCTGCATCTGAATAACCAGTTAGATCAAAACCAGAATCTCTAGGGTACCAAATGCCAAGTTTTGGTGTTCTCTTGAGATATTTGAAAATTCTCTTAATAGCTATTAAGTGAGATTCTCTAGGATCAGCCTAAAATATAGCACATAAACATGTAGCAAACATTATATCTGGCCTATTAGCTGTTAAGTACAGAAGTGAGCCAACCATGTCCCTATAACTTGAAATATCCACAGACTTTTCAGCAGTGTTTAATTCAAGCTTAGTTGCAGTAGCCATGGGAGTTTTTGCAGATGTATAATCCATTAGATCAAACTTCTTTAAAAGATCAAAAATATATTTAGTTTGACTAATAAATATTCCATCACAAACTTGCTTAACTTGCAAACCAAGAAAGTAAGTTAGTTCTCCCATTATACTCATTTCATACTTACTTTGCATCAATTTGGCAAACTTTTTGCAAAGTTTCTCATCTGTAGAGCAAAAAATAATATCATCTACATAAATTTGAACAAGTATACTAGAGCCATTAACATTTCTAAAGAATAAAGTTTTATCTACAGTACCTCTTGTGAAATGATTTTACAAAAGGAACTTTGATAAAGTGTCATACCAGGCTCTAGGTGCTTGCTTCAATCCATAAAGTACTTTCAAAAGATAATAGACATGTTCTGGAAAATTTGGATCTTCAAAACCAGGAGGTTGACTGACATAGACTTCCTCCTCCAAATCTCCATTCAGAAAGGCACTTTTGACATCCATTTGATAGACCTTGAAATTGGCATGGGCTGCATAGGCTAAGAAGATTCTGATGGCTTCAAGTCTTGCAACAGGAGCAAATGTTTCATCAAAATCTATTCCGTCTTGTTGACAATAGCCCTTAGCAACCAATCTAGCTTTGTTCCTGACTACTATGCCATTTTTATCCATTTTGTTTCTGAATATCCATTTGGTGTCTATTGGATTCTTTCCTTTAGGCTTGGGCACCAGCTTCCATACATTATTCCTTTCAAATTGGTTTAGCTCCTCCTGCATAGCTAAAATCCAATCAGGATCCAATAAAGCTTTTTCTACCTTCTTTGGTTCTTCCTTGGAAATAAAGCTGATGTATAAACATTCTTCTTGAGTTGCTCTCCTGGTTTAAACTCTAGAAGAAACATCACCAATTATGAGCTCAAAGGGGTGATCTTTTGTCCATTTTCTTTGTTATGGTAGATTAGCTCTAGATGAAGAGGCCTCATTGTTGTCTTGATGTGTGATTGAGTTTTGATTGTTAGATACTTCCCCTGAGTTTGTGGATCTTTGATTTGAGAAAGGGGAACTTTCTATAGGTGATCTATCCTGACTTCCTGCTCCTTTTGATAACCCGACGGATGGTGAATTTTGAGTATCGACTGATGAAGCTGGTTGTCTCCCGACGGATGATGCAGATTGCCTCCCGACGGATGAAGCATTATGCAACTCGACAGATGTTGAGTTTTGTGCTTCATTGGTAGTAGATTTTTCTATATTATCCTTTGATACTGTTTCTTGATCACTTTCATCATCACTGTCATCACTAACCATCTCCACATTGTCGAATTTGAGGCTCTCATGGTAATCTCCATCTTGAAGTCCTTCAATCTTTTTATCATCAAACATAACTTGTATTGATTCCACAACAATGTTGGTTCTTAGATTGTAGACTCTATATGCTTTACCAACAGCATATCCAACAAAAATTCCTTCATCTGCTTTAGCATCGAACTTCCCATTTTGATCAGTTTGATTTCTCAGAATATAGCATTTGCAGCCAAAGACATGAAGAAAATTTAGAGTTGGCTTCTTGTTCTTGAACAATTGATAGGGAGTCATGCATCTTTCTTGATTAACCAGGGAAATATTCTCAGTGTAGTATGCAGTATTTACAGCTTTAGCCCAGAAATATGTTGGCAGTTTAGATTCTTCAAGCATTGTCCTTGCAGCTTCAATAAGTGATATGTTCTTCCTTTCCACTACTCCATTCTGTTGTGGAGTTCTTGCTGCTGAAAACTCATGCAGAATCCCATTTTCCTCACAAAATGCTCTCATGACAGAATTCTTGCACTCAGTTCCATTGTCACTCCTGATTCTTCTAACCTTGAAATCATGATGATTATTGACTTGCCTTATGTGATTGATGATGATTTCACTAGCCTCATCTTTAGACTTTAGGAAATATGTCCAAGAGAACTTTGAGAAATCATCTACAATTACTAGGCAAAATCTTTTCCTTGAGATGGACAACATATTGACTGGTCCAAACAAATCCATGTGAAGCAGTTGTAAAGGTTCTTCAATTATTGAATCAAGTTTCTTCCTGAATGATGCTTTAATCTGCTTCCCTTTTTGGCAAGCATCACACAATCCATCCTTAAAAAACTCCACTAGAGGAATGCCTCTAACCAGTTCTTTCTTTACTAGCTCATTCATGGTCTTCAAGTTTAAATGGGATAGCTTCTTGTGCCATAGCCAACTTTCATCCTGACTTGCTTTACTGAGAAGACAAGTAACAGATTCTGCATTAGATGAGTTGAAATCAGCTAGGTACACATTTCCTTTTATAACACCAGTGAGAACCACTTTGTTGCTTCTTTTGTTAGTCACAACACAGGCTTCTGAGTTGAAGGTTACTGAGTTGCCTTTATCACAAAGCTGGCTGATACTCAACAAGTTGTGTTTGAGACCATCCACTAAGGCAACTTCCTCAATGATGACATTGTCCTTTGAAATAAAGCCATATCCCACAGTATAACCCTTGCTGTCATCTCCAAAAGTAATACTTGGGCCAGCTCCCTCCTTGAACTCTGTGAGCAGGGTAGAATCACCAGTCATGTGTCTTGAACAACCACTATCTAAGTACCAAAGATTCTTTCTGTTTCCCTGCACACATCAAAATCAAATCAAGTTGATTTTGGTACCCAAGTTTTCTTGGGTCCTGCCTTGTTAGCTTTCTTTTTCTGTTTCTTAGGATTTATCTCATTTGACTTGGGAATATCAGATTCATCCTTGGTCATTTGAGTTGGGCCTTTAAAACCATTCATTGCAATAGAATTATCATGCATATTACAATCAACAGGGAATGGCATGCTATTAGTCAATATGTTATTCCAGTAAGCCATGCTAAATGGCATTTGTAGCATGCTAAATGCAACATAATAAGGATTAGGTGCAAATGACATATTAGCAAACTGTACATTCATATTCTATGTAGATATAGCATTCATAGGCATGGGAGGCATGGCATTCATGTTGGGAAAGTGAGGTGGCACATACATGGGAGTAGGCATGGCAAATTTGCAATTAACAGACAAATGATTTACACTGCCACACTTGACACAGATTTTTCTAGGAGCATATTTATCAGGTGTGTAGTTATTATGTTTGTTAATCCCTACTTTACCATTTCTATTATATTTCTTTTTAGCCTCTGTTTTTACCTCAATCTTTTCAAGTCTGTCACTTAACTATTTGACAGTCATGTGACCAATATTAGCCTTTTTTTCTTTCTTAACTTGACTCGATTCTCCTGGAACAAAGTTCTTGGAAATAGATCCATACTTTTCATTCAACCTAACAAGTTTGGCTTTACTGATAGGCTTGCTTACAGCGGATGTATGAGGATTTTCATCAATCGACGAATAACCCTTTTTGTTATCCGCCGGATGACCCTCATCATCCGTCGAGTCTACATCTGTTAGCACTCCATCCACCAAATTTGGTTCTAGTTTCTCCTTATTCTTTTTCTAGGCTGCATCACAGAAGGACTCGATTCCTTGAACTTTGGTGATTTGAGCATGGACATCTCTAGATGTTTTCCATGCCTTAATAACCTCATGTTCATGCTCGAGCTGCTTCTTCAAAATTTCTTCTTTCTTCAAGGACTCAGTTAATTCCTCCTTGGCAATCTTACACTCAATTCTTAATTTTTCAAAATCAATGAACTGAGACTCTAGCACATTATTTCTCTCACTCAAAAACAAATTGTTTTCTTTGATTTTAGCATTTTCTTTAGTAAGAGACTTAAGTGTAACACACAAATGATATAACTCTGTAGACATGTCATTTATAGCATCATTACATTCAGCTTTAGATAAATGTGCAAGGTTTGTAGTAATTACCTGATTAATTGAAGAACTTGTTTATGTTTCATCAGACTTGGCCATTAGGGCTAGATTGACATAGCTGACATCTTCATCTAGACCATCTGCTGCCCAGTCGTTTTCTTGTGTAATGAAAGCCCTTTCCTTTTGTTTAAGCAGCTCAAAGTATTTTTTCCTATAATCCACAGGCTCAAACATTTTCTTACTGGAATCTGACTTTCTACAATCACTGGAAAAGTGCCCTGCCAAGCCACATTTGAAACATTTGAATTTTGATTTATCCACCATGTTTCTATTTGGCTTGGCTGCTCCAAAGTTCTTTTTGAACTTGAGCTTGGAAAATCTTTTGGAAAGAAATGCTAAATGTTCATCAATGTCTCCATGTCATCTTGGCTCAAAGAATCTTCATTTTCTACTGCAAGCCCCTTGCCCTTGCTTTCACAGACCCTTGAAGTTGACTCAACAGCTTCCATCTTCATCTCCTTCTCTTTCTCTAACTCAGCAACTAGTGCAATGGACCCTCCTTTCTTCTTTCCTCTCTCCATCCTCTCATCTTGCTCTATTTCAAGCTCATAAGTTTTTAGGATGCCATACAGTCTCTCCAAAGTAAACTCCTTATAACCTTGTGAGTTTCTCAATGAGACTGTCATTGGTTTCCATTCCTTTGGAAGAGATCTAAGAAATTTCAGATTGGAGTCTTTTGTCTGATAGACCCTTCCATGCAACTTTAGAACATTTAGCAGTTTTTGAAACCTACTAAAAATGTTAGTGAGAGACTCACTTTCTTCATTATGAAAATGCTCATATTGCTGAATCAGTAGCTGCATCTTGTTTTCTCTAACTTGCTCAGTGCCATCACAGATGATCTGTATTGTATCCCAAACATCCTTGGCAGTTTTGCAGTTGATAATGTTGTCAAACATATCACCATCAACTCCATTAAACAAGATATTCATGGCCTTTTTATCCTTCCTTACTTGTTCAATATCAGGATCAGACCATTCATGCCTTGGCTTGGGGACAGATGGCTCATTTCCAGTTGCAGCTCTCATTGGAACATGAGGGCCTCTTTCTATGCAGTCCACATAGGCCTCATCTTGATAAAGCAAATGAAGATGCATCTTTACCTTCCAATGATGGTAATTATCTTTATCCAGAAAAGGAATCTTGACTCCAACATCCTTCTTGTTCATCTTGCTGTATTGTTTTGATCTTTAAACTCTTTATTCTTTAAGAGCTTGCTCTGATACTAGTTGTTTGTCCCTTAACAATGTAACAAGAATTACAGAAAGGGGGTTGAATGGAATTCTTGAAACTTTTTCTTGAATAAAAATGTTCTAACTCAAATATATATATATAAGTGTGAATTGATTAGCAGAATGCGGAATAGTTACTTAAAATGAATCAAAACACAAGTAATTAAATTAAGAGTCTTTAAAAACTTTTTGGTGGATTTGAATGATTCCACCAGAGATATATAATATATATCGAGAGAACTCTGTGTGCAAAAAGCTCACAGCTGCTTACAAAGTGATAACAACTAAGAATGAGAGAAATGATAAGAATGTAGCTTACAAATGTTTCTCTCTTCTAGTATATCTATTTCTGTTCTTAGTTACTATTCTATTTGCTGCTTTTTGGTTTATATATCACCAAGATTACAAAGCAATAAGACAAGATAATAAAACAAAAACTATCAAGTCTAATACAATGCTACTTCATTACTCTATTCCAGCATCTTTGAATATCTTCATAATAGCATGGAAATGGCAATGCTTCTTTGTTCTCGAAAACTCAGTTGAATAGGCTACCACATTCCATTTGTATACACTCGATGCATGTGACTGTGTTGTCACTGTCAACAGATATTTGAATTCTTTATCCGTCGGGTTCATGATCATCTGTCGAGTTATTGATCATCCGTCGGGTTGTTGATCATCCGTCGAATTCATTGTTATTTATCCGTCAGGTAGCAATCAGACACTTGACTTCATTTTATTTATGCAGAATTACAAGAAATCATCTACGTACAATTAATCAACCTATTCTGCATATCTAGTTAAAGTCAGCATGACTTAGGTACTACTACAGATTCTAAACAATGTGTATGCAGAAATATGCTACAGACTTATTGTTACATAAGCTACTCACTCGATGGATAATAAGTCATCATCCGTCGGGACCAAAATGAGTTATCCGTCGGGACTATAATCCTTATCCGTCGAGTGCTACATTTTTACTAAGTAAAATCTACCAAGGTATTTTGTTCATGAAATCATCAAGTATACAACATATACACAACAATGCTCAGCAGCAGTATATAGCTTATGATTTAAAACAACAACAATATATCTGAAGAACAAACCAAACAACAATACCTGAACAATATCAAAAACTGATATAAGTTTTGATAATAAACAACACTTTTTTATATTTTTTGTTTTGGATTAGAATCCTCGAACGACGGTGTGTTGCCTCCGGTGATCAGCCGCGGAGCAACACCGGTATGCTGAAGCATATCCAACTAAATAAAGGGTACCCAAGGCACATATCGGCCTAACAAGGTATTATATCTTGTATAATACATAGCTCACACTGGACCGCCGCCACGACCTCTTACGCAACCATCTAATCCATAAAAACAATTTTCAATCAAATGAGTCAAATCAAACGACATTCTTAACAACATAACTCCCCATTTCTCATGGTTCAGAGTCATCTCAATAACTGATGGCGGAGTAAATAGAACAATTAGTTATTCGCTAATCTCAACTCAAATTTTCACTGTATAGAGTAATTTGTAGCGAAATGTAAAAGCGTTTAACTATTCTGAACTTAGAATAGGGAAACAGTACTTGCAATATAACACAAGGAGGTTCAAGAATATTTGCATGATATAATTAACAATCTGATAAGTAGAATGATATAATATTCTAAAATTAGAATAGCGTAGAAAACTTGCAGTATATGAGAAAGTTCAGGAATATTTGCGTAATAGGATTCATAATAATTATCACCTGAACGATAAGTGAAGGTGGGGATACTTTCCTGGTATGCTCGATAATTTCTCACAATAACCTTGGCATATAACTGCTGGCTATCAATTCCGTCTAACACTTGACAGCACTCCTTGCTATTTGATTCTATAAATAAAAGGACTATCTTAATTGACAGAACCAAACTCAATCGACGTAACTATACATCTTGATATCTACCCAATCGTTTATAACTAATCATGGCATTTTAAAACTTTAACAGAGAACATGCATATCACGTAACACGTAATCATGTTATTCGTATAACACGTAATCACATATTTCATGTAACACATAAATCAGATAATCAAAAGATAAGTCTCCGTACGTTTAGAATTGAAATCAGGCCAATAACAGTGTTTAATGATTAAATACCAACTCAGAATGATACACAATTCAAATGACATTTCATTACAAAAGAAATTAGGTCTCAAAAGTATTTTTATTGAAAGCGTAATATTTTTCAGAGTCTGTACGCGTTCGTTTCGTATTAAATGGATGAACAGTTTATTTATTACGAAAAAATAAGAATAATAGGGAATAAATCAATTAATAATAATATTAATTGACTTTTAAATACCAAAATATAATTTTTAAAAGGTTAAAAGTAATTTTTAGACATTATTTGAATTTAATTATAAATAATTTACATTTTATTTAACTATTTATAAATAAAATCAATTGATTAAATGATTTAATCAATTAGTTAGATTTATAAATAATTAACTAAAACAAATCATAAATAATTAAATCAAATTGGATTTTAAAATAACAATAAAAGAAAATAAAATTTTAGAAATAAGATAATTTAATTAATCATTAAAATAATTAACTAAATTAAAACTGGAATTTAAAAATGATTTTTAGAATAAAAGAAATTGATTTTAAAATACTAAAAACTGAATTTTGAATAAGAAAATAAAATAATGGCAGAAACACTTTTGAAATTCAGGAAAGGGCACATTTTGATCAAACCCGGGTTTCAATTGATTTGAAACTGGGTCAGTTTACGGGTTGGGGAAGGAAACCGGGTCGACCAAGAACCGCCGGAATCCCCCCAGAAACCGGTGACCGGAAAAACTCCGGTGAGGCTCCGATCCTGGTTTAAAATATACCAAATCTACCCGATTTTGATGCTAGTCCATTCAAAAACAATTCCCCAGGTCGATTACCAACCCAACAGACTACAACGAAGCCAGAATCTTTCTTTCCGGCCAAACCGCCATTAAATCTGATGGCCAAGGTCCATTATCCGGCAAAAAAGCGATCTCCACGATTATTCAATCAAAATTCACGTTTTACAGACCAAAATAAAGCTTACAATTCGTATAATTCATTCAAATCATCCAAATCATCAGTCAAACAAGAATCAACCAAAAAAAATGAAATATAAAAACAATAAACCCAAGAACTCGACTATGCCGATCCAGAACTCAAACAATCCGTATTTTGGCATAAATCAATCCTAATTAACATTCTAAAGCTGATTATTATCTCAGAAATAACCAACAATCATCAATAATTAAAAACCGAAATTCAAGAACAAGAACCAAAAATTGATTTTCATAAATATTAACCTCAATTTGTAAAAGTAGTACCAATAGAACGGGCTTGAAACAAAGATTGTTTTGGTGTGTAGAGCATCAACAGAGGATCCCTGAATCTTCCAAAATCAATGGATTTGTGTTCTTGAAGAAATTTACCCCTAAAGTTGTTCTTGGATTTTTGTTTTTAATAAAAATAAAATGAAATATAATAATCATTTAGGCTATTTATATATTTGGAAAATAAATACCCTTAAAATCAATTAAGGGTATTTTATTCCCATAATTAAAATAATTAAGCCCCAAAATAATAACTAGGGGGAATAATTTTAAAAGTAATAAAATATAAAATTAATATCAAAATTTCCCAAAAATTGTGAATAATGCAAAAATGCAAAAATATTGGGTGTTTGAAATGCGTATAATTCTATAAAATTAAAAACATGAATTTTGTGGACTTTAACGTCCCGGTGGGGTCCCGGTACGGTTTATTTTTTAAAACACAAAGACGATTCCTAAATTGACAGAAACTCCCGAAAATATATACGATACATTCAAACGCACATAAAACGAGATAAATCGAGTACCTCGATAAAATGCAAATAAATACGAGTCCCAATTGCATATTGATTCATATATTTGCAGTTTAAACACATATTAATTACTCGAATTTTTTTTGATCCACACGGGAATACAAATAGCAGCTATATCATTTAATAACATGGCAATAATCACTTTAAGCTTATACAAACATATAATATTTATTTATTTAACATATAATATTCACATAATTTTTCCGGATATTACAGATGATTCACAGAGTCATATTTTTGACAGTGTTTTCATGGAGGATATGTAACATAAGCAAAAATGTTTTTTTGTTTATCTCAATCTTCCCATTTCTATTCTTTTTCTTCTTTCTTGCATCTTCAGTTTTTATTTCCTTAACAGGTGTCTTGGAATCTTGGTTGATCATGGGCTACTTTTCATCTTTGGAAGTTGGAGTTGTTTCTGCATTTTTCTTCTCATTGTCTTCATCAACAATTTCTTGCTTTATGATCAACTCTTCTTCACTGAAATCTACTTCACATGCTTTAAACATAGGTGTACCAACCTTTCTCAGCATAACTGGGACATCTTCATTTTCAGTTATTTTTCCTTTACCACCTACAGTTTTCGTATTGTTGTTCAAAGCATCATAATCAAGACCAATAGCTATGTTAGCACATGGCTTGTTCTTCTCATGGTACTGACCAATCAACTCAGATGCATTCCTGAATGATTTCAATTTCACCTCATTCTTATCAATCTTCTCTCTTAACACAACTTCAATCTCATTAGCACACTTCAACTTGTTTTTCAAATATTCATTTTCTTGCTTGACTGGCTCAAGCTCCACAAGCAGTAGATACATCTTTTGCTTCTCACTCTCAAGCTTCTCATTTGCTTTTGTTAGCCTACTGACTTCCTCAGTAGCTGCTAATAAGCTAGTGTATATATGAAACATCTCCACACTCATCTTTTCCACAATGTCTTTATATTGACTAGCATTTAAATCAATAGTGGTTAGAGTTGGTACCTTTGATTTTGAAGTGGATGCTTCTCCATGCTCAATAGCCATAAGTGCATAGTTTTCAACCTCTTCATCCTCATTTTAACATCAGTATCATCCCAACTCTTTCCTTCGGCAATATAAGCTTTTCCAGAATGCTTCTTCAAGAGAGCTTCATACTTTGCTTCCATTTCCAAGTAAGCTTTATCCTTCTTCACCTTTTTAGGCTTTCTGCATTCAGTAGCAAAGTGACCCAACTCATCACAGTTGAAGTACCTTATCCTTGATCTGTCCACAGATCTTGTTTTGTAGCCACCTTTGCTAGCTGAATCATACTGAGATTTTGGTTTCCAATTGCTGCTTTTGGAAGATTATCCTTTGCTTTTAAAAAAATCTTGGATTCTTGACTCTTATGTTAGAAAATTTCCTAGCCAAGTAAGCCATGGATTGATCTGATTCATCTAGCTCATCCATGGTGTAATATTCATCTTCCTCCAGCTCCAACATAACTTGCTTCTGAGGTCCTTTGTTTTTTTGTTCCATAGCTTGAACAACTGGAACTCGATCATCTTTCGTATCTTCACTTTCTTCTCTGTCATTCACAATCAAAGCACTTGAACCATCAACAACATGACCATGGTGTGCTTTCAATGACTTTCTTTGTAGCATTTCAAGTTCATAAGTTTTCAAGATTCCTTATAGAACTTCCAAAGTCAATCTGCTTAAATCCGTTCCTTCTCTAATAGCTGATATTTTCTGCTCAAGATGGTCAGGAAGAGCTAGCAAGAACTTTAGGTTAACCTCCTCAGCTTCATAGTATTTATCATGTAGCTGCAAGTCATTTATCAATTTATTGAACCTATTAGAAACTTCAGTTATTCCTTCTTTTGGTTTAGCCATAAATCCCTCATACTGAGAAACCAGAATCCTCATTTGGTTTGAAATAACTTCCTCTGTTCCTTCACATAAGATCTCTATTTTCTCCCAGATCTGTTTGGCTGTGTCACAGTTGACAATGTTATTGTACATTACATTGTCAAGTGACTCTATCAAGATCAGCTGCAAGCCGCTATCCAGAGAGACTTTTTCTTTTTCAGGTTCAGTATATTTTGAAGGATCTTTAGGAGCATAATGTGCTGGAATGACCATGTCTCCATCTGTAGATTCCTCCACTCTTACCATGGGGTTGAAAGGCCCATTCTTGAGGATCTGAATGTATAATGGATTGGCCATCCTGATGAACAACATCATTTTCTTTTTCCATAGTGTGTAATTAAATCTGTCAAAGGTAGAGATTTTGATACTGCTAAGCTTCTGTGTTTTCATTCTTCCAAGATCTTTAATCTATTTGCTTTTAGATTTTGCTCTGATACCACATGTTAGGTAATGAATACAACACAAAGGGGGGTGAATGTGTTTTAGATTATTTTTAAGCTTTTTGAACTTTTGTGGATGGTGAAAAAAGTAATCTAACTGTAGAGATAATATGTCTTAACATGAATAATAAAACATGCACAAGAACACACTATCTTTCAAAGCTCACTTAATTTTATATTAAAATTAAGTATGTCTTGCTACAAATTTATGCGTTCTTTATTGATAAAGAACTCCTTTTCTCTCTTGAGAGTTATAAGATTTTATAGATCTATTTTGTTACTTCTAAAACAAAGCATCTAGTGTTTACTTTATAGAACAGTAAATATAAGTTTTACACAGCATGCAATATCATGAACTAAACTGTACTTTAAGTTAACTAAAACTTTCTATTTCTGGCTTGGTGTATCTTTGCAAATCGTGCATGTCTGTGACTTCTACTTTGTCAGTTAATCTTGGCATTTGATCTTGTACTCTTCAAGCTGCTTTTTGTAGACTTTTCAAATCAGTTATTGATTTGTTTGTTGCTTAATAATCTTGGATATTTAACTGGTCTGCATTCTGTACTTGAGTTTTACATTGAGATCTCCAGTTTGTTATATAGAGAACTCGACATCTCGATAAGTAAAATGGCTTATCGAGATCTCCTATTAATGTAATATCTGGGATACACTGTGTAGTTATTTTGGTCAATAAATAAATATTATGCATGTTCAGTATGTATTCTGTGAATTATTTAATAAGTGGTATATGTGTTTGGGTGATTAAAAATAATATAAATTGAGTATTTTAATTTTTATATGTCCAAAACTAAAATATAGATAATTGTCATATCTTCCTATTTATTTTTATGTTGATTTATGATTTTATAGGAAATCTATGGATTTAATAAATTCTTTTTCCGAGTGTTTATAAACTATTTTATATAATCGGGAACCAGCCGACTTTACCCGTTTTTATGTTTTTATAACCCGAAACTCTTTCGAGAACTCCTTCCTAACTTAATTGCAATATTTCGAGCATTTTCCATGTTTTGACTTTTTCGATCCGGCGTCCTGAATAGCGTCCTTTACAGACATATCAAAAACTCTAGCCCTTGGAGTCTCATTCGTTGCTGGAGTAAAATCCCATTATCCTCAATGCATTACTGACTGGGGCTGGTGTCTTACAATCCCTGGCTATATGTCCTGGCTTCCCACATTTAAAGCATGTAAATCCAATGGCTGGAACCTTAACTGCTGGATTCCGAGTAGGCTGATCCTTGTTCACTTGCTCTCTTGCTGGCTGGTTGCGGCACTCCCTTGAATAGTGCCCATTCTGATTACACTTAAAACAAACTACATTCAACTTATTACAAACTCCTCCGTGCTTCTTCCCACATACCTGACAATCTGGAAAAGTTAGCCTCAACTGATTCGACTTATTCACATTGGTTGGACGGTTGCCTTGACCTCCGTCGCCTGCATTTTGCTTCTTGAAATTAAAATTTCTCCCTGGCTGAAACTTGCCCTTCTTAAAATTTGGAAAATTTCCTGGTTGTGACTGTCCTTCATTCCCTTCAAACTTCCTCTTCTTACTTTCCTTCTCTTTTTGTGACATCTCATGGCCTTATGTACAACTCCTGCATAGGTATCCAATTCAAATATGGCTACCTTCCCTCTAATCCATGGCTTTAAACCTTGCTGAAATCGCTTGGCTTTCTTCCTGTCAGTATCTACATATGATGGAACATACCTTGACAACTCTTCAAACTTACTCTCATAATCAGCTACCGACATATTTCCTTATTTTAGCTCCAAAAACTTCAGCTCCATCTGATCCAGAAGAAACTGGGGAAAATATTTTTCTAAAAACAATTCTTTGAACCTCTCCCAAGTAATAACATCTGTACCTTCCAATGTCTTCACAGTTTCCCACCAATAGGTGGCCTCATTCTTCAAATAATAACTCGCAAACTCAACCTTCTATTCTTCCTTTACTTTAACTAAGGAAAATGACTTCTCTATTTCCTTTAACCAAACATTCACTTCAGTTGGATCTAAGGAACCTTTGAATTCCGTTGGGTTCACTGCCTGAAAAGTTTTGAAAATTACCTGGGGTTGGTCTGTCTTTGTTGTTGTTGAGTCAGGTGAACTGTTTGTTGAGCCAAGATCTGAAGAATCTGGGCTACTGCTGGGTCTATAGGTCCTGGGTTTGCATTCTGGTGGGTATTATCTTGGTTGTTGTTGTTGGTTTCTTCATTCTGGGTGTTGGAACGGTTATTTCTTCTGGGAGGCATTTTTTGTAAAGAATCAAACAACTTATTTATCCTTTAAATCAAATTCTTTGCATAAAAGAAAAGTTTTATAAAACAGAAATATCTCTTTTTGAAAATAGTTATAACAGTTGAACTAAGTAAATTGCATGCTTCTTTACAGAATGTAAACAGTTAAGGGGTTAGGGTACATGGTATCACAAGAGGTATAACTGGTGCAATAAGTAAAGTAAAGTAAAACAGGTGCAGTAATGTAAATGACAATGCTGGAAAGGAAAAGGTACTGATATATATAGATCAAAAGTTTTAGGTAGTACAAGCGTAAAAACGCTTCAGAAGTAAAAGCAAAAGGGTACAACAAACCTACTCACTAGTCAGCAGATCTAGTCTATAAATACAACCCAAAAGTCTACTGATACATACTACACACTACTGTACATAATAAACAACCATAACAACACTGCTCAGCATCTCCATCTATGTATCTCTGTCTCTAACTCCAAGGAAAGTCTGGTCTGCCTAGCCTCTCGAGGTCCTCCATCACCTCCCTAGCCCATCCCATATATGCATCAGGGCCGGTTAATATAGCTCCATGCAGTCTGGCCTCAAGAATCCTGCGTGTCACATGGATCTCCTCTCGAAGCTCCCTCACACTACGATCAACATTTGTAGTCTTGATTATATGTTGTAGCTCTCGAATCTGTGCCAACAGGGAATCACGCTCCAGAAGAAGAGCCTCATACCGGTAATAAGGAACATGATGCAATGTAGACTGGAATGGGGCACCCGCAACTGAATGCCCAGTAGAATAAGAATCAACAGGTGGGGGTCCTCTGATAGGTGGCTTCATGCCTGGGGGTGGAATGGCCTGCAGTGGTACGGGTTACAACACAGCTGGGGGTAGAATAGCCAACACTGGCGGAGCAACAGGACGTGGATCCGAAGATGGTCCTCCAACTGAGGGCTCAGAGTGATCAGCTGATACTGGAATGAAAGAGTCGGCCATCGCTGCTATCTAAAATTATATCGCAATATAAGAATCTCGAACCACAACGCGAATCATACTAATACCTGTTATACCGTTGCACTCAACCTCTCGACGTTCTATCCTTCTACTTCCTTACTTCTAATCCTAACCCTCTACCCATTCCCTTCAACCTAGGCTTGTGTTAGTGACTTATAACCTGTAGCTCTGATACCAAACCTGTGGCACCCTTCAAACCCGGGTCAGAAGTTTGGGGTCCACACACACACACACACCTTATTTATAACCTGCTTATAACAATAATAAAGATAATAATAATATGTTGTGACCCTACTTATTAACTACCACGGATCGCAACAGGTTAAAGTATGCACACAAGCCACACACACACACACTTATATTACAAACGCCCAAATCCCAACTATTTAAACTTACAACTGAAACATTATTACAAACTTCACAAACTTAAACTATTCCAAAAGCCTTTAGCTAGATTATTCCGATCAACCTGGGATCCTAGCTCTCGCACTGGATTGGGGATCCTCGCTACCAACCGATTCCTTCTTAACTGGAAAAGAATATAAACAAAATCGCACAAATGAGCTAACTAACTCAGCAAGTCACATTGACAATACAGAGAATAAACAATGATCAAGTGAAATGATTTGAGGTGTCAAGTGAACAATGGATAATGGTTCAGAATTGGATATCAAATTTTCATTTTAAAAACCAAGGTTAGGTTGCTGATCAGTCACGCACTAACCCCGAGCAAGGCACACAGCTCTGCTCTAATTACTGGATCCAAGGCACACATTGGAATAACTTGACCACCAATCTGGTCTGACCACGAATCTGGTCCACATTTTCATAAAACAATCCAATTCTATTACAACAACAGAATAAATGATGTAAAGTAATAAACAAAATTATAAACAACATTGAATTTCCAATCAAGAGATGGTTTCAACCTTCACAAGGAAACAATATGGAAATTACAAAGAATGACTATCAACTGGTGAAAGAATTAGATAACAAAAGAATCAAAGTTTCAAGGTCAAAAGGATTTGGTCTTTCAGTGCATAAGGTACATTGGTTTGATTATATAAACAATCTTGGATTAGTGTTTGGTATTTAGTTCATATGTATTTATGGAGTAGTATCGCACATTTGTGGTTTGTATTCGGGTATTCAATAATCAATGGTTCAGAAAGAATAAGGTTTACGGCTCAAAGATCAATAACTGGAATCAAGGCTTAGGGTTCAGTGCTTCAAAGCACTTGCAATATAAAATAGAACTATTAATTATCCATAATATATCTCAAGAAAGTTCAGAATATTTGTCTGGTATTAGCTTGATATACTTTACTAACTTCCAATCACAATCTCTTACTCCTCGACTACTTGCTTTCCTTTCCTACGCCTGGCCTTGTCTGCTCACATAGCATAAGTATCTATCAATACTCAACTCATATGATTCTATTCGATATATGCTTCTATCTACCCTTCGTTTTACTCAAATCCGATTTACGGATTGAAAGATACGATCAAAACAATCATATAACGTACACATACGCATTTAACACGTTAATCATTTCACATATAACACATAACACGTAAGATAATTAATTGCAAATACTTTTCAAAGAAGGTTTGATATTAAAAGGATTTTTCGGATATTTAATATAATTTTTTAAACATTTTTCGGAATTTAAACGGGACGTTGAACCATTTTTGAAACAATAAACAGGGTTCGGTTGGCCGATTCTGGCTTCGAAATAATTTTATAATAATTATCGAGCCTTGAAAATTATTTAGAATAATATTTTAAAGTTCGAAACTATTTTTCAGAATTTTTAAATCAATAATAAATAATTAAATCTAATTAAATAATTAATTAAAATCAATTAATAATTAATTAAGTCAATTAATAAATTAATTTTCGAATTAATTGACCAATTAACTAATTAATTATTAACTAAAATTAATTACTAATTAATTCAGATTTATTTTTGAATTAAAAATAATTTTTGGAATTAAAATAATAATTTTTAGAATTTTAATAATTAAAAGCGAATTTTTATAATTAAAATAAATAGAAAATATGATTTTTAAATAATTTATAAACAGTAATCCTAAATTTGCAAATTTTGGAAAGTTCAGGGACTGAACTTCATCTTCTTCAAAAATACAGGGGCAAAAGTGCAATTTTGCACCCCGTCGCCGGAAAATGTTCTGCCTCGCCGGGGAACACGATTCCGGCTCCTCACACAAACACCACCTCCAGATATCATCTACTACTCACCAGGAACATAACTCAACAATCAAATCAGTCTAATAACCCCAGAGTTGGCCGAGATTTGGCTGAGAAGTTCGCCGGTTCCAACGAACTTTGTTTGCTTCAATTCGAGCAAACCAGGAATCGTCAGTTGTTGTAATATATATGAATCGATTGCAAATTCAATAAAGAACACGATACAATCAACAAAATCATCTAATAATCCCTAGAACAAAAAGCACCAAATTTCAATTAAGAACATTCATACGGGTTACAAACCCTAATTTTGAAATTCGAAAATTAAACTCAATTTTGAACATGTTATTGAACTCCAAATCAGTCATATAATATATCAAAATCATCAGGAAGAAAAGCTCTACAACATACAATCATCAAATCATCCAAACAATCACTCGAACAAAAATTCGTAATTTAAATCAAATTAATTCAAAAATAAATAAAAATATAGAAAATAAACCTTGATTTCTGCAGTTCTGAAACTTGAAGAATCTGATAATACTCCTTAAACCCTTCATTTTGGTTACTCGAGCTTTCCAAACAAAGATCAATAACACCTTGATTTGTTGGTTTGATTCTCAGGAGGTTTTATGAATATAAGTATTTTCTCTGGAAAATTCTGTAATTATTGTTTACAAATGATTTTCGGTACAAAATAAAATACGGTAAAAGCTATTTATAATTACGGAAAATTAGTACCCCGTTGGATCATTCCGGATATAAAATAGTATGTTTATTTATAAAAACAGATCCAAAGCGGTACCGGTTTCCCGGATAATTATCCAAATCTGTACAGTTTGTACTGCGGTCTTGGTCTCAGCGCCTGGTTACACGTATTACGAGGTGATAATTATAATAGTTTAATAAAAAGATCCCGTTTATCGAAAATACGAGTTTTATTTATTTACCGAAACAAATTTTGTATCAAAAATATTGCGCCGGGACCCGCACAGGACTGATGTCGTAGCAGGTATGCTTAATGTGAATTATTTATGTGCCAAAGTGTTAATAGATTCGGGGGCAACTCGATCGTTTATTTCTCAAGATTTTGTTAATAAGTTAAATTGTCCAGTTGATTATTTAAATGAAATAATGACAGTGGAATTAGCAAATCAAGAACGTGTATCTGTTAATCAAGTTTGTGTGAATTGTGAAGTTGCGATTTCTGGTAAGAAGTTTTGTGTAGATTTGATACCATTTAAGCTAGGAGAGTTTGACGTTATCTTAGGATTGGATTGGTTATCTAAGCACAATGCCCAGATAGACTGTCGTAATAAGAAGGTAATTATAAAGACGCCAGACGAAAGGATAGTAACGTTTAAGGGCCAGAAGCAAGCAAAGAAGTTCTTAACGACGATCCAAGCTAAAAGGTTGCTACGATAATGATGCGAGCATTTTATTGCATATGTAATTGATAGAAGTCAGGAGCCAGCGAAACTTGAAGATATTCCGGTAGCCAATGAATTTCCAGACGTGTTTCCCGATGAGTTACCAGGACTTCCTCCAGACAAAGAAATTGAGTTTGCAATCGACTTAGCACCTAGAACAGAACCAGTATCCAAGGCCCCATACAGAATGGCGCCCGTAGAAATGAAGTAATTAGCAAAGCAATTGTAAGAGTTGTTAGAGAAAGGAGTAATCAGACCCAGTGTATCCCCGTGGGGTGCACCGATATTATTTGTCAAGAAGAAGGATGGGAGCATGAGACTGTGCATCGACTATCGAGAGCTCAACAAGCTTACAATAAAAAACAAGTATCCGTTACCTCGAATTGATGATTTGTTTGACCATTTGAAAGGAGCCAAGTACTTCTCCAAGATTGATTTGAGATCAGGATATCACCAACTAAAGATTAAGTCTGAGGATATACCAAAGACAACTTTCAGAACAAGGTATGAACATTATGAATTTTTAGTGATGTATTTTGGATTAACCAATGCCCCGGCAGCATTTATGGACCTGATGAACAAAATTTTCAAGGAATACTTGGAAAAGTTTGTTATTATGTTTATAGATGATATTTTGATTTATTCAAAGACAGAAGAGGATCATGCAGAACATTTGAGGACAACTTTGGAGATTTTGAGGAAGAAAAAGTTATATGCTAAATTCTCGAAGTGTGAGTTTTGGCTTCAGGAAGTTCAGTTCTTAGGACATATAATCAGTAATGAAGGGATCAAAGTGGACCCAGTGAAGATTGAAGCAATTACAAATTGGGAAAGGCCGAGAACACCGACAGAGGTAAGAAGTTTCTTGGGATTAGAGGGATGTTATGGCCGATTTGTTCAAAATTTCTCAAGGATTGCAACACCATTGACAAAGCTTACATGAAAGAATTAAAAGTTTATATGGAATGACAAATGTGAAGAGAGTTTTCAGAAATTGAAGCGAAGATTAATCACAACACCTATTTTGTCACTTCCAGATGACCAATGAAATTTCGTAATCTATAGCGATGCTTCTCATAAAGGACTCGGATGTGTTCTTATGCAGCACAATAAGGTTATTGCTTATGCATCAAGGCAACTAAAACCACATGAGCAAAAGTATCCTACTCATGATTTGGAACTAGCGGCCATAGTATTCGCTTTGAAGATTTGGAGACATTATTTATATGGAGAAAAATGTGAGATTTACACAGATCACAAAAGTTTGAAGTACATATTCACACAAAAGGAGCTTAATATGAGACAAAGAAGATGGTTAGAGTTGACTAAAGATTATGATTGCACGATTAACTATCATCCCGGCAAAGCAAATGTTGTGGCGGACGCGTTAAGTCGAAAAGAAAAGTTGAATGTATTATCAGTAACCGAGGGGATATACAAGGAATTTCAGAAATTGGAATTAGAAATCAGAGTTTGCAAACCTGATGAAGCAAAAATATATAATATGACTTTTCAGCCAGAGTTGTTAGAAAAGATAAGGAAATGTCAAGAGGAGATAATGGATCAGGACATCAAATGTTTGGTAGGTGAAGAGTTGTGCACACAAAAGGACTATCAAGGTATTCTTAGGTTTTCTTCTAGAATTTCGATTCCACCAGTAACAGAGTTGAAGAATGAAATTTTACAAGAAGCTCATAATTCAAGGTATTCAATCCATCCAGGAAGTACCAAGATGTACAGAGATTTAAAGGAAAATTATTGATGGCCAGATATGAAGAGGGAGATTGCAGAATGGGTTAGCAGATGTTATACACGTCAGAGAGTTAAAGCAGACACCAGAGACCAAGTGGATTGTTGCAGCCGTTAGAGATTCCAGAATGGAAATGGGAGCACATTGCCATGGATTTCATAGTCGGATTACCAAGGACAAAAGCCAATCATGATGTCATTTGGGTTATAGTGGACAGACTTACCAAGTCAGCTCATTTTCTGCCTACAAATGAAAGATTTTCACTAGACTAGTTGGTCCATATGTACTTGAAAGAGATCGAAGTTCGTCATGGAGTTCCTGTGTCTATTGTATCCGATCGAGATCCGAGATTTAATTCGAGATTTTGGAAGAGTTTTCAAGAATGTTTGGGAACGAGATTGAATATGAGTACGGCCTACCATCCACAGACGGACGGCCAAAGTCACCGAACAATCCAGACAATTGAAGACATGTTACACGTTTGTGCTATTGATTTCAAAGGAAGTTGGGATGAACATTTACCCTTGGTAGAATTTTCTTACAACAACAATTATCATGCCATTATCGGAATGCCACCATATGAAGCTCTTTATGGAGGCAAATATCGATCTCCAGTATATTGGGATGAAGTAGGAGAATGCAAGATACTTGGGCCTGAATTGGTGCAACAGACAAAGAAAGTTGTTGAAGTTATCCAGAAGAGATTAATAGTAGCACAAGACCGTCAGAGGAAGTATGCAGACCAATCAAGGAAATATATGGAATTCGAAGAAGGAAATCTAGTATTGCTAAAAGTGTCGCCGTGGAAGGGATTGACAAGATTTGGGAAAAAAGGAAAACTAAGCCCTAGATATGTCGGACCTTTTGAGATTCTAAAGCGTGTTGGCAAAGTAGCTTATGAGTTGGCGTTACCCCCGTGCATGGAGCACATTCACAATGTTTTTCATGTATCGATGCTTAAGAAATATAATCCCGACTCCAGGCATGTAATTGAGTACAAGCCAATAGAACTTCAAGCAGATTTGTCATATGTAGAGAGTTCGATAGAGATTCTAGAAGAAAGAGAGAAAGTGCTAAGAAATAAAGTGGTAAAGTTAGTAAGAGTATTGTGGAGAAACCCAAAGGTTGAAGAATCAACCTGGGAGTTAGAAAGTGATATGAGAGAAAAGTACCCTCATCTACTTTCTTAGTAGATTCTGAGGACAGAATCCTTTTAAGGGGGGAAGGATGTAATATCTGGGATATATCGTGTAATTATTTTGGTTAATAAATAAATATTATGCATGTTCAGTATATATTCTGTGAATTATTTGTTAAGTGGTATATGTTTTGGGTGATTAAAAATAATATAAATTGAGTATTTTAATTTTTATATGTCCAAAATAAAATATAGATAATTGTCATATCTTCCTATTTATTTTTATGTTGATTTATGATTTTATAGGAAATCTATGGATTTAGTAAATTCTTTTTCCGAGTATTTATAAAATATTTTATATAATCGGGAACCAACCTACTTCACCCATTTTTTACGTTTTTATAACCCGAAACTCTTCCGAGAACTCCTTCCTAACCTAATTACAATATTCCGAGCATTTTCCATGTTTTGACTTTTTTGATCCGGCATACGGTTTGTCCTGTGCGGGTCCCGGCGCAATATTTTCGAAACAAAATTTGTTTCGGTAAATCAATAAAACTCGTATTTTCGATAAACGGGATCTTTTTATTAAATTATTATAATTATCACCTCATAATACGTGTAACCAGGCGCTGAGACCAAGACCGTAGTACAAATTGTACAGATTTGGATAATTATCTCGAAAACCGGTACCGCTTTGGATCTGTTTTTATAAATAAACGTACTATTTTATATCCGGAATGATCCAACGGGGTACTCATTTTTCATAATTATAAATAGCATTTACCGTATTTTATTTTATACCGAAAATTATTTGCAAACAGTAATTACAGAAGTTTCCAGAGAAAATACTTATATTCATAAAACCTCCTGAGAATCAAACCAACAAATCAAGGTGTTATTGATCTTTTTTTGGAAAGCTCGAGTAACCAAAATGAAGGGTTTAAGGAGTACTATCAGATTCTTCAAGTTTCAGAACTGCAGAAATCAAGGTTTATTTTCTATATTTTTATTTATTTTCGAATTAATTTGATTTAAATTACGAATTTTTGTTCGAGTGATTATTTGGATGATTTGATGATTGTATGTTGTAGAGCTTTTCTTCCTGATGATTTTGATATATTATATGACTGATTTGGAGTTCAATAACATGTTCAAAATTGAGTTTAATTTTCGAATTTCAAAATTAGGATTTATAACCCATATGAATGTTCTTAATTGAAATTTGGGCCTTTTTGTTTTAGGGGTTATTAAATGATTTTGTTGATTGTATCGTGTTCCTTATTGAATTTGCAATCGATTCATATATATTACAACAACTGACGATTTCTGGTTTGCTCGAATCGAAGCAAACAAAGTTCGCCGGAACCGGCGAACTTCTCGGCCAATTTTTGGCCAACTCTAGGGTTATTAGACTGATTTGATTGTTGCGTTATGTTCTTGGTGAGTAGTAGATGATATCTGGAGGTGGTGGTGGTCTGAGGATGCCGAAATCGTGTTCTCCGGCGAGGCAGGACATTTTCCGGCGACGGGGGTTCAAAATTGCACTTTTGCCCCTCTATTTTCGAAGAAGATGAAGTTCAGTCCCTGAACTTTACCGAATTTGCAAATTTAGGATTCCTGTTTATAAATTATTTAAAAATCATATTTTCTATATATTTTAATTATAAAAATTCATTTTTAATTATTAAAATTCCAAAAATTATTATTTTAATTCCAAAAATTATTTTTAATATGAATTAATTATAGTTAATAATTAATTAGTTAATTGGTCAAATAATTCAAAAATTAATTGATTAATTGACTTAATTTATTATTAATTAATTTTAATTAATTATTTAATTAGATTTAATTATTTATTATTGATTTAAAAATTCTGAAAAAATAGTTTCGAGCTTTAAAATATTATTCTAAATTATTTTCAAGGCTCGATAATTATTATAAAATTATTTCAAAGCCAGAATCGGCCAACCGAACCCTGTTTATTGTTTCAAAAATGGTTCAACGTCTCGTTTAAATTCCGAAAAATGTTTAAAAAATTCATATTAAATATCCGAAAAATCCTTTTAACATCAAACCTTCTTTGAAAAGTATTTGCAATCAAATATCTTACGTATTATGTGTTATATGTGCATTGATTAACGTGTTAAATGCGTATGTGTACGTTATATGATTGTTTTGATCGTATCTTTCAATCTGTAAATCGGATTTGGGTAAAACGAAGGGTTGATAAAAGCATATATCGAATAGAATCATATGAGTTGAGTATTGATAGATATTTATGCTATGTGAGCAGAAGAGGCCAGGAATAGGAAAGGAAAGCAAGTAGTCGAGGAGTAAGAGATTGTGATTGGAAGTTAGTAAAGTATAGCAAGTTAATACCAGGCAAGTGTTATGAACTTTCTTGAGATATATTGTGGATAATCTGTTTTATATTGCAAGAGCTTTGAAGCACTAAAACCTAAACCTTGATTCCAGTTATTGATCTTTGAGCCGTAAACCTTATTCTTTCTAAACCATTGATTATTAAATACCCGAATATAAACCACAAATGTACGATACTACTCCACAAATACATACGAACTAAATACCAAACACCGATCCAAGATTGTTTATATACTCAAACCAATGTACCTTATGCACTGAAAGACAAAATCCTTTTAACCTTGAAACTTTGATTATTTTGTTATCAAATTCTTTCACCAGCTGACAGTCATTCTTTGTAATTGCCATATTGTTTCCTTGTGAAGGTTGAAACCATCTCATGATTGGAAATCCAATGTTGTTTATAATTCTGTTTATTGCTTTACATCATTTATTTTGTTGTTGTGTTAGAATTGGATTATTTTATGAAAATATGGACCAGATTCATGGTCAGACCAGATTGGTGGTCAAGTTAGGCTAATGTGTGCCTTGGATCCAGTAATTAGAGCAGAGGTATGTGCCTTGCTCGGGGTTAGTGCGTGACTGATCAGCAGTCTAACCTTGGTTTTTAAAATGAAAATTTAATATACAATTCTGAATCATTATCCATTGTTCACTTGACACCTCAAATCATTTCACTTGATCATTGTTTATTCTCAGTATTGTCAATGTGACTTGCTGAGCTAGTTAGCTCATTTGTGCAATTTTGTTTATATTCTTTTCCAGTTAAGAAGGAACCGGTTGGTAGTGAGGATCCCTAATCCAGTGCGAGAGCTAGGATTCTAGGTTGATCGGAATAATCTATCTAAAGGCTTTTGGAATAGTTTAAGTTTGTGAAGTTTGTAATAATGTTTCAGTTTTAAGTTTAAATAGTTGGGATTTGGGCGTTTGTAATATAAATGTGTGTGTGTGTGGCTTGTGTGCATACTTTAACCTATTGCGATCCGTGGTAGTTGGTAAGTAGGGTCACAACATATTATTATTATTATCTTTATTATTGTTATAAGCAGGTATAAATAAGGTGTGTGTGTGTGTGGACCCCAAACTTCTAACCCAGGTTTGGAGGGCGCCATAATTACTCTATAGTTATTTTGACCTATCGAAGTCTCTGAGTTCTCTATAAGAGAATTAGGCTTGTCGAGGTCTCCAATCTTCATGTCTTCATTTTAGCTTATCGATATCTCTGAGTTCTTTAGTGAAGAAATGACTTGTCGATATCTCAGAGATCTCTAGTGATATTTTGACTTATCGATATCTCAGAGATCTCTAGTAATATTTTGACTTATCGATATCTTAGAGATCTCTAGTGATATTTTGACTTATCGATATCTCAGAGATCTCTAGTCATATTTTGACTTATCGATATCTCAGAGATCTCTAGTGATGTTTTGACTTGTCGATATCTCCAATCTTCATGTATTTATTTTGACTTGTCGATATCTCTGAGACTTCTATATAAGCTTTTCTTGACTTCTCGACAAGTCATTCTGGAGTTCTCGAATGACTTCTCTATAAAACTTAATCTGTGACTTGTAGATTTCTTGACTTAGAATATTTTTCCCAAAACAGATTTATTCAACTCCAAGCTTCTTCACATTGTCTCTGAGGCATGATCTTTATGATCTTCTTCCAGAGTTTATTCTTAGGCTTGAGACTGTTTACAGAAACATACTCCAGTCTGATGTATTTACACTTTTACATACTTAAGTAGTACAATACAAAATGCAGACTTAGATTATCATTCAACTTACTTAGGGATGTTAATTTGACTTAGTCTTGTTATATTACAGGCATGTATTGTACAACAACTATACTTGATGGTAGACAGATTATGGTTACACATAAAGGAACTGCTAGACTAAATGACAAGATCATACTTCATAATGTGTTGCTGGTTCCTGAATTCAAGTATAAGCTGATATCAGTTTACAAGCTTTGTAAAGATATGCAATCTAGTCTTTACTGTTCTGACACAAAATACTATTTACAGTACCTTTCTTAGAGTCGGCATCCACTTCATCCTGGTGACTTGCAAAGTGGTTTATACATTGTACTTGCTACTGAATCTACTGTTGGTGCTCCTTTGCAATTCTTTCAGATGTCTACTCAACATTCCAAAGCTTGCCTTAGTATTACAGAAGATGACAAATTATGGCATTTAAGTCTTGGTAATTTACCATTTCCACAACTCAAATTTGTTCAACTAGTTTGTTTAGTCAAAGAGTGTGCATAATTAGATATTTTCTGTCAAATATGTCCAAAAGCTAAGCAAACTAGTTGCTCTTTTCCTATAAGTTCTATCAAGACTACAACTGTATTTCAGATGACTCATGTTGATATTTGGGGTCCTTATAGGACTAAAAACCTTAATGATTATAATTAATCTGTGACTATAGTTGATGATTTTAGCAGATATACTTGGATCCATTTAATCAAGTTTAAATCTGATGTAATTTATGTACTTAGCAAGTTTATTAACTATGTTGAAGTGCAGTTTTATACTAAAGTTGAGTGCATTGGGTCTGACAATACAAAAGAATTGACAGAAGGAGATTTGAAGATTTTTTATCAAGCAAAAGGGATCATCCATCAAATAAGTTACAGCTATACTCCCCAACAAAATGGAGTGGTGGAACGTAAACATAGACATTTTTTTGAAAACAACCAGGTCATTAGCTTTTCAATCTCAATTACCTGCTAGTTATTTGGGTGAATGTGTTTATGTGCATGCTATATAATTAATAGAATGCCACATAAAAGCATTGATAACATGACTCCCTTTCAGAGGCTATACAATAAACCTTCAGATTTAAGTCAACTTAGAGTCTTTGGATGTTTATGTTATGTGTCCACTCTCAAATACTCTAGATCTAAATTTGATCCTAGGTCTGCTCCTTTTGTATTTCTAGGGTATCCATCTTCTCAAAAGGCTTTATAAAGTTCTTGACTTACACACTAGACAAATTACACTGTCAAGAGATGTTTCATTTCATGAACATCATTTTCTTTTACACCTAATCTCAAAAACCGGCTCTCATCCTTATAAAACTGCTATTTTTCTTCCAAATATTTCTTCTTCTAGTGGTTATTTTGATGATGATACTGATAATCATCAGTTTGTTGATTTCACTACTAGTTATGATTCTCAGAATCATACTTCTTCCACCATTCAGCACTCCTAACATTCCCCAAATTCTCATTATTCACAAATTCATGACTTTTCTAATTCTCAGAATGATTCTGATCTTCACACCACTCTGATTCACCGGATCACATTTCACGTTCCATTAATTCTTCTACAATTATTCATGTTAGGACATTAACCAGAATTAGAAAACCTCGATCTTGTTTAATTAGAATCTTACAAATGCAATGTGTCCCACCTGGCATCACCACCACACTGGTGCAATTTAGTCAGATATGAATATTTTCCCACTTCACATAAGCCTTCTTATCTCAAACTGGTGTTCTCATTGAGCTAAAAAGTTACAAAGAAACTTCTCAACATCCTCTATGGCTTGAAGCTGTTAGTAAATAATTAAAGGTATTGGCAGATAATAATAATTGGGACTTAGTTGATTTGCCTGCAGGAAAGAAACCAATTGGTAACAAATGGGTTTTTAAGGTAAAACTAAAGGAAAATGGCTCATTGGAACGATGCAAAGCCCGATTGGTTGCAAAATGGTTTAATCAAAAGTTTGGAGTGGATTACGATGAAACTTTCTCTCCAATCATTAAAATGACAACAATTAGGTGTTTAATTGCTTTAGCAACTAGTCGTAACTGGAAGTTGTTTCAACTGGACGTTAACAATGCATTTTTTCATGGTGATTTACTCGAAGAACTTTACATGAAAGTTCTAGATAGTGTGTCACACAAACCTAATCAAGTCTGTCTTTTAAAGAAGTCCTTTTATGGCCTCAAACAAGTTTCACGAGAATGGTTTGCCAAGTTATTATAGGAGCTTATTTTTCAGGATTATAAGCAGTCCAAAAATGACTATAATTTATTTTTGAAGACTACTGGTATGAACACAACGATTGTAGTTGTTTATGTTGATGACATTATTGTCACCGAAGATGATTTAATTAAAATTGATGCTTTAAAATCTCATTTAGATCGTGTTTTCAGTATTAAAGATCTGGGCATTCTTCACTATTTTTTAGGCATTGAGGTAGGATATGTTCAGGAAGGCATTTTGTTAACACAACAAAAGTTTACTAGTGATTGCTTAAGGATTATCATCTTGAGCTATCCAAGATAGATGTTACTCCTCTTCTTTTGAACCTAAAACTCAATATGACTGATGACTCTTTACTTGATGATCCTGAACATTAAAGGTCTTTAGCCAGAAACCTTAACTACCTTACAAATACACGCCCTGATTTATCTTACGTTGTGCAAACTTTAATTCAGTTTGTTGTGAATATGTTGTGTACTTGATGATCACTTAAACAAAATATCTAAGTAGATTTTACTTAGTGAAATTATGTAGCTCTCGACGGATAAGAATTATAGTCCCGACGGATAACTAGTCCTCACGGATGATTAACTTATTATCCATCGAGTGAGTAGCTTATGTAATAATAAGTTTGTAGCACAGTGATGTATGCACCTTTGTATAGAATCTGTAGTAGCATATAAGTCATGTTGACTTTAACTAGATATGCAGAATAGGTTGATTAATTGTACAGAAGCAATGTCTTGTAATTCCGTATAAGTGAAATGAAGTCAAGTGCCAAAATAACTACCGACGGATGATTAACAAAGCCTTCGACGGATGATCAAATGACTATCAACGGATGTTTAACATAGCAGTCGACGGATGATCAATCATGTCATCGACGGATGATCTGAAAGTCAACGGATGATCATATCAAGAATTCAAACATCAGTTGAACAGTGAAAGCTGACACACAGCCATCGAGTTGGATACAAACACACTGTGGAAGCCCATTAACTGGGTAATAGAGGACGAAAAAAAGCAAAGATCAAGACTGTTAGATTTTATATTTGTTCAGTCTTTTTGACTTTGTAATCTTGTTAATATATAAACCAAGAGAGTAGAAAATAGAAAAATGACTGAGATAGCTGAGAAACACACAAACAGAGAAATCTTTGTAAGCATAATCTTTAGCATTTCCTGTATTCTCAGTAGTTCCATTTTGTAAGCAGCTGTGAGCATTTCTGCACACAGAGTCCTCTCGATTATATTATATATATCTCTGGTGGAATTGTTTAAATCCACCAGAAAGTTTTTAAAGACGCTTGTTTTTAATTACTTATGTTTTGATTCATTCAAGTTTACATTCCGCATTGTGCTAATCAAAACAAATATATCTATAATCGAGTTGAACATTTTTATTTCAAGAAAAAGGTTCAAGAATTCCATTCAACCCCCCTTCTGTAATTCTTGCTATATTGTTAAGGGACTAACAATTGGTATCAGAGCAAGCTCTTAATCTACAAAGAGTTTAAAGATCAAAACAATTTAGCAAGATGAACAAGAAAGATGTTGGAGTCAAGATTCCTTTTTTGATAAAGATAATTACCATCATTGGAAGGTAAAGATGCATCTTCATATGCTTTCTCAAGATGAGGCCTATGTAGACTGCATAGAAAGAGGCCCTCATGTTCCAATGAGAGATGTAACAGGAAATGAGCCATTTGTTCCAAAGCCAAGGCATGAATGGTCTGATCCTGACATTGAACAAGTCAGGAAAGATAAAAAGGCCATGAACATTCTGTTCAATGGTGTGGATGTAGACATGTTTGATAACATCATCAACTGCAAGACTGCCAAGGAAGTTTGGGACACAATAAAGAATAATCTGTGATGGTACTGAGCAAGTAAGAGAAAATAAAATGCAGCTCCTGATTCAGCAATATGAGCATTTTCACAATGAGGAAAGTGAATCACTCACTGACATTTTTAGTAGATTCCAAAAACTACTAAATGCTCTTAAGTTGCATGGAAGAGTCTATCAGACTAAAGACTCCAATCTGAAATTTCTCAGATCTCTTCCAAAGGAATGGAAACCAATGACAGTCTCATTGAGAAACTCACAAGATTATAAGGAGTTTACGTTGGAAAGACTGTATGGAATTCTGAAGACCTATGAGCTTGAGATAGAGCAGGATGAAAGAATGGAGAGAGGAAAGAAGAAAGGAGGATCCATTGCACTAGTTGCTGATCTGGAAAAGGAGAAGAAAGTGAAGATGGAAGCTGTGGAATCAACTTCAAAGGTCTGTGAAAGCAAGGGTAAGGGGCTAGCTGCAGAAAATGAAGATTCATTGAGCCAAGATGACATGGAGGACATTGATGAGCACCTAGCATTCCTTTCAAGAAGATTTTCCAAGCTCAAGTTCAAGAAGAACTTTGGAGCTGCCAAGCCAAATAGAAACATGGTGGATAAATCAAAATTCAAGTGTTTCAAATGTGGCTTGGCAGGGCATTTTGCAAATGAGTGTAGAAAGTCAGATTCCAGTAAGAAAAGATTTGAGTCTGTAGATTACAAGCAAAAATACTTTGATCTACTCAAACAAAAGGAAAGGGCTTTTATTACACAAGAGAATGACTGGGCAGCTGATGGCTTGGATGAAGATGAAGATGTCAGCTATGTAAATCTAGCCCTAATAGCCAAGTCTGATGAAACAGAGACAAGTTCCTCAAGCAATCAGGTAATCACTAAAAACCTTGCACATTTATCTAAAGCTGAGTGTAATGATACCAGAAATGACATATCTACAAAATTGTATCATTTGCGTGTTACACTTAAGTCCCTCACTAAAGAAAATGCTAAAATCAAAGAAAACAACTTGTTTTTGAGTGAGAGGAATAATGTGCTTGAGTCTCAGTTTGTTGAGTTTGAGAATCTAAAAATTGAGTGTAGGATTGCCAAGGAGGAATTAACTGAGTCCTTGAAAAAGGAAGAAATTTTAAAGAAGCAGCTCGATCGTGAACAAGAGGTGATTAAAGCATGGAAAACATCCAGAGATGTTCATGCTCAAATCACCAAGGTTCAGGAATTGAGTCCTTTTGTGATGAAGCCTGGAAAAAGAATAAGGAGAAACTAGAACCTATTTTGGTAGATGGGTTGCTAACAGATGTAGACTCGACGGATGATGAGGACTATCCGTCGGATAACAAAAAGTGTTATCCGTCGAATGATAAAAATCCTCATCCGTCGGCTGTAAGCAAACCCATCAGCAAAGCCAAATTAACCAAGCTAAATGATAAGTATGGGTCTGTTTCCAAGAACTTTTTTTCAGGAGAATTAAGTCAAGCTAAGAAAGGGAAAAAGGGTAATGTCGGTCACATGACTGTCAAACAGTTAAGTGACAGACTTGAGAAAATAGAGGTAAAAACAGAGACTAAAAAGAAAAACAATAGGAATGGTAAAGTAGGGATTAACAAATACAATAACTACACACCTGATAAATATGCTCCTAGAAAGATCTGTGTCAAGTATGGTAGTGTAAATCATTTGTCTGTTAATTGCAAATCTCCCATGTCTGTTCAACCTCAATTTCCTAACATAAATGCCATGCCTCCCATGCCTGCTAATGCTATGCCTACACAGAATATGAATGCACAGTTTGCTAATACGCCATTTGCACCTAATCCATATTATGCTGCATACAATATGCCTCAAATGCCATTTAGCATGCCTTACTGGAATAACATGCTTGCACCAAGCATGCCATTTCCTGTTAGCCATAACATGCATGATAATTCTGTTGCATCTAGTGGTTTCAAAGGCCCAACCCAAATGACTAAGGAAGAATCTGAAATTCCTAAGTCAAATGAGTTAAAACCTAAGAAACAGAAGAAGAAAGCTAACAAGGCAGGACCCAAGGAAACTTGGGTACCAAAATCAACTTGATTTGATTTTGATGTGTGCAGGGAAACAGAAAGAATCGTTGGTACTTGGATAGTGGCTGTTCAAGACACATGACTGGTGATTCTACCCTGCTCACAGAGTTTGAAGAGAGAGCTGGCCCAAGTATCACTTTTGGAGATGACAGCAAAGGTTACACTGTGGGATATGGCTTGATTTCAAAGGACAATGTCATCATTGAAGAGGTTGCCTTAGTGGATGGTCTCAGACACAATCTGTTGAGTATCAGCCAGCTTTGTGACAAAGGCCACTCAGTAACCTTCAACAAAGAAGCCTGTGTTGTGACCAACAATCAAAACAACAAAGTGGTTCTCACTGGTATAAGAAGAGGAAATGTGTATCTAGATGACTTCAACTCATCTAAAGCAGAATCTATAACTTGTCTTCTCAGCAAAGCAAGTCAAGATGAAAGTTGGCTATGGCACAAAAAGCTATCTCATTTAAACTTCAAGACTATGAATGAGCTGGTAAGGAAAGAGCTAGTTAGAGGCATTCCGCTAGTGGAGTTTACAAAGGATGGACTGTGTGATGCCTGCCAAAAAGGGAAGCAGATTAAAGCATCATTCAGGAAGAAACTTGATTCAGCAATTGAAGAGCCTCTGCAACTGCTTCACATGGATTTGTTTGGACCAGTCAATGTATTGTCAATTTCTAAGAAAAGATTTTGCCTAGTAATTTTAGATAATTTCTCAAAGTTCTCTTGGACATATTTCCTAAAGTTTAAAGATGAAGCTAGTGAAATCATCATCAATCACATAAGGCAAGTTAACAATCATCCTGATTTCAAAGTTAGAAGAATCAGGAGTGACAATGGAACTGAGTTTAAGAACTATGTGTTGGATTTTTAAACGCAGCGGGGCATGGCAAAATACTTTTACACACACAAAATCCAAATAAAAGCATATAAATCGTGAATAAAAATTCGAGGGATCGAATCTAACCTTTTAAAATAATTTGGAGACAACGATCAGAGATCCTTAGCAGTTGCTCCTCAAGTGTGAAGCACTCCACCGGTATCCACCAAGAAAACGACCTTTAGGAGGAGGAGGAGGTGGAGAGAATTTGGTTTTCTGAAACTTTTGGGTTTCTAGGGGTTAGAATAAAATAGGGTCTATAATAGTGTATTTATAGGAAAAATTTTCAGCTGAAATTTTCCCATAAATAATATTATTATTATCCCATTTATTATTCTCATTAATAATTAAAACACCTTTTAATTATTAATCCTTTTTCTAAACACTTTAGAAATAATTCCCTCTCTTGATTTAATTTCCAAAAATTAAATCCTTTAATTAATAATATTAAGAACTTTTTTTAATTAATTTATAATCAATTAAATCACATTTAATTAATTATTAAATTTGCCAATTAATTATTTATTTAACAAATAAATAATTATTAGCCATTATTAATTAATTCCTCCACCAATAAATCATTCTTTTTTTATGGTGTGACCCTGTAGGTTCAATATTAAGCCGGTAGTAGAAATAAATAATAATAAAACTATTTTATCATTATTTATATAAATTCTCTAATTTATTAAATATGATTAATTAATTAATCATATTTATTCTACATCGCGAGTGATGCTTTTCAACATATCGCGACTATCCGGATAATACGAATTCACTGCTTAGAATACCAAGAACCTGCCAGTGAATAGTTACCGTACAATAAACTCCTTCTACCCTACAATGTCCCGATTAAATACAAGGCATGGATCTCGTGTCAAGCCTATCTAATTCAATCACTTGCTTACCATCTATTATGCGTAGTTGTATGCAAATTAGAAACTCCTTTCTAATTTCATTTACTCTGGCCAGAGATTCCTGAACTAGCATAAGTGGATCAGCCTTGAACATTCGCTTCCTTCACTGGAAGGGGTAGATCCTTTATTGATCATACACTATCTTCGTGTACAAATTCCTATACCCAGAAGAGCCCTAATAATTGTCTCTGGAGACTAAGAACTAAACCAAAGCATAGTTCAGTGTACACAAGATGACTATGATGACCTCAAGTCTAAGGATACTTGTACAACTATCACTAAGCGAACAACTGCTGACACGTGAGTGAACTCCATCAGTTGTTCAGCTGGGCGAGTCATGTTCAGTGAACTTATTCCATAATAAGCACCTACATACTAGCTATAGTATCACCACACAAATGTCTATGAGAACAGACATCCTTCATAATGAAGCAAGCATAGTATGTACCGATCTTTGCGGATTATTAATTACCAGTTAGTAATCCTATGACCAGGAACTATTTAAGTTTAGAGTTATCATCTTTTTAGGTCTCACTATTATGATCTCATCATAATCCATAAAAAGCTTTACTCTAAACTATGGTATATCTTATTTAAACACTTAAATAGATAAAGCCCGTAATAAAAACAAAACAAGTCTTTATTAATATCAATGAAATCAAAACAGATTCCATAAATGTTATTCCTAAATCCTAATACATGATTGGACTTAGGACATATTCCTTTCAATCTCCCACTTGTACTAAAGCCAATCACTCTGGTATCTAATACCCATCTCATCTTTATGACGATCAAAGTGACTTTCAAAAAGTAGCTTTGTGAGTGGGTCTGCTATGTTGTTGTGTGTGTCAACTGTAATTCAATACAATATAAGAAATGTTACCGCGCTTCCACTAACCCTTTTGTAGACGCATGGTTCATCTACGTTTTCGATAGAATCAAACTCTTTGATTATCTCATCAAAACGAATGTTCCATCTTTCGAGAAGCTTGCTTTAAACCACATTAATCGCAAGCAAAATCCGAACTGATTTTAACAGGGCTTCATGTAAAAAGTTTCATCAAAGTCAATCCATTGCCTTTGTTTGAATCCTTTTCCCAAAAGCCTGGCCTTTTAGGTCTCCACCTGGCCATCTGCTATAATCTATCTTTTGTATACCGTATACATAGATTCCATTCTGGATTTCATGGCACTATGCCATTTCTCTGAGTCAACACTACTCATAGCCTCATTATAGGTCACAGGGTCGTCAACATCAATGATCGACGACTCATTGTCATTCTCAATGACAAGGCCATAATACCTCTCAGGTTGGCGAGACACTCTCCCTGATCTATGAATGGGCTATTCCACAAAAGGTTGTTCAGTCAGAACAAGTGTTTCCACTTGATCCGTAGTAGTTTGTGCTTCTTGAACTTCATCAAGTTCAATTTTGCTCCCACTGTTTCCTTCAAGGATAAACTCCTTTTCCAAGAAGGTAGCATGTCTGGAGACAAACACCCGATGATCGGTGTAAAAGTGATACCCTAAAATCTCTTTAGGATATCCCACAAAACTACATTTTACGGATCGAGATTCTAGCTTATCTGGGTCAACTTACTTGACATAAGATGGACATCCCCAAATCTTAACGTGTTTAAGACTCGGTTTCCTTTCTTTCCATATCTCATATGAAGTTTGAGGAACAGATTTTGGAAAGCACCTTATTCAGTAAATACGCTGAGGTTTCCAATGCGTAACCCCATAGGAATACTGGAAGATTTGCATAGCTCATCATGGACCGAACTATGTCTAACAGAGTTCGATTTCTCTTTTCAGATACCAATCTGTAGGAGTCCACTGGGAGACTATAGCATTTACTTTGAGATAATCTAGAAACACTCCATCAAAGTATTCACCACCTCGATCTGATCGAAGAGTTATGATACTATGTTTGGTTGTTTCTCCACTTCATACTTATATTCTTTGAACTTTTCAAAGACCTCAGACTTGTGTTTCATCAAACACATATCCGAATCCAGATCTATCATCTATGAAAGTAATGAAGTATGAAAATCCACCCATGGCTTGCATAGACATTGGTCCACATACATTTGTGTGTACCAATCCTAGCAAATCTGCAGCCCTCTCTCCATGTCAACTAAATGGAGACTGCAGTGCCACAATAAAGTGAGATTTTCATCATCCCTTTTCTTTTATTAGTTTGTTCAATCTGAAGTAAATTATGTCACATATATACAGACCATTATTTAAAGTATCACGTCCATAAACAATATTATCTCTAAGAATAGAACATTCATTATTCTCAATAATAAATGAAAAATCCAGCCAAGTCTAACATGGGAATAATATTCCTCACAATCGAGGGAACAAAATAACAATTATTTCAAACAATAGTCTTGCCCGTAGGCTTATGTAAATGAAATGATTCTACATCTTCAGCAGCAACTCTTGCTCCATTTCCATCAGTAGAATCACCTCCTCTTCCTCAAGAGTCATACTTCTCCTTGGTCCCTGCAACAAATTGCAGATATAAGAACCACAGGAGGTATCTAATACCCAAGTAGAAATGATATATTCACTTCTATCATGAACATACCTGAATCAGAAGCGGTAGTCTCACTACCCTTCTTCTTCAATTCTGCAAGGTAAACCTTGCAGTTCCTCTTCCAGTGCCCCACCTTTTTACAGTGAAAGCAAACAACTTTGCTCTTGGGGTCTTCAGCTTTTGGTGGAACCGGCTTTTTCTCACCTACTTTCTTCTTCTTGGAAGAGTTCCTCTTCCTTTTCTTAGGATTGGAACCTTCACCAATTAGAAGAACAGAACTCTTCTTAGGGGGAAAATTCAATTCCGCAGTCTTCAACATGTTGTGGAGTTCAGGCAGGCTGACATCCAACTTATTCATGTGAAAGTTCACAACAAACTGTGAGAACGAACTCGGAAGCGATTGCAAGACTAAGTCTTGACTCAGCTCCCCATCCATGGCAAAACCAAGTTGTCCAAGACGTTCAATCAAATTGATCATCTTAAGTACATGGTCATTCACAGATGATCCCTCAGACATCCTACAACCGAACAGCTCCTTCGATATCTCATATCGAGCTGTCCTCCCTGCCACATCATACAACTCTTGTAGATGCATTAGGATAGTGTGAGCATCCATATGCTCATGTTGCTTCTGTAGCTCAATGTTCATGGAAGCTAGCATGATGCATTGAGCAACATTCGCATCATCTATCCACTTACGATACACAACGTGTTCATCATTATGTGCATCACTAGCAGGTTCAGTAGGCTTAGGTGAGTCAATCACGTATTCCAGCTTCTCAATCCTGAGAACAATTCTCAAGTTTCGAAGCCAGTCAGCATAATTAGGACCAGTCAATTTGTGAGCATCCAGTATGCTCCTAAGTGATAGTGCAGAAGACATAACGTACAAAGTAAATCTGTAAATGATAAACACATAACAACACTTAGCAAATATTCGATTTCATTTCAAAACACTATATGAATCGGGTCTTTATTCATAAGTGGCTCCCACTAGTTTTCCTAATTTATTCAACCTCCTACATGAAAAATTAAGCATTCATAATGCTAGTGGGAATAGGGATCCTACATTCCATTACACGACCCCGACTGTAGCACGAACCGTCATGTAATGTTCAATAGGCAGACAACTCTTGTCAATTACATCTCATGTTATTCCCTAATCAAACTTTAGCCTCTTGAATAATTGAGTCTCGGCTGTAGCACGACAAACTCAATATTCTATGTCAAGTCTAACCCAACATTCCGTACAGTTGAATCAGTCCCCAAAGGCCCACGGCTGTAGCACGTACCGACCTTTAGATTCTTATTCAATGTACACATCTCTATGTAATAGACAAGTATTTCTTATTTCAAAATCAAAGCCCTCGGCTGTAGCACGAACCGACAATGATTCAAAAATAAGAACTACTTTTCTATCATGTTGGAAGGCTATGACCGACACAAGCCCGTTGTATCATTGGCCAATTACTACTTGATATTATTTAATTTTAGAGGGATTATATTACGTTACAATCATAATCATATTATAAAGAGATTCTTCCTTTTAAATTAAATATTTCAAATCAATAATCAATAATCAGACGATTCCCAGATCGGGTGGAGCATTGTCAAGAGGCGTCACTTAATAACCCTTTCTTACAGATAGAAATCTGTTGTTGACAGAATCATCCTTTCTCTCATATCGAAAATTCATATTCAATTACGTGTTTCACAAACACAAGAATCTCATGATTGTATTCATAATATTGTTATTAAGGTTATGAAACAATTTCACTATACTAGGTTGTCTAACAAACGCCTTATGTTCATTCAAGTTCACCTAAATCTATCATCGTATGATAAACTAAGCATATATCACATATATAAACATGAATAAACATCAAGGTAGGCATGTTACATCATCTAGCACATTCGTCTAAGCATTACACATCTCTATGTATCACATGAAACATTTAAAAGCAATTTAAACAGTCAAAAACAGCTTAAAAACACTTCTGTTAGCTATAAACAGTTCAAAACAATTTCTTAAAATATCATATAATATACCATTAGAAGCGTCTCGAAAATACGAATCCAACGGCACAAAAATCACCCTATTCTGAGCTTCCACGCGCCCGCACGCGCCCCAAGAAGATGTCCCACACGCCGCCACGCGCACACGCGCTGTCAGGCGTGTGTCAGACCTCCCCCCACGCGCGCCCACGCGCTCACGCGCCTCACGCGCTCCTGACCCCTATGCTGACGTCAGCATGACATCATCTGATGACGTCAGCATGACGTCAGCATGCCGTCACCAGCGCGTGTCTTCCACGCGCCGCGCGTGGCACGCTAGCGCGTGAGCCCCACGCGCGCATGGTCAACGCGCGGTCCTTCCTTGGCGTGAACTGTCGCCGTCTGACATTCTTCCTCAAATTCCGTGCACCTGACTTTGACTTCTTTCTCGGTTGCAGCAATCAACAAATTACACATGTAGATGTACAGATATATATACATACTTACAATCAATTTATATATATACATATTTAATTACGAATTTTAATAGAAACAACTTCAAAAATTCATAATAAAAAATCTATACATCCTAAAATTATGAAAAAAATACCCAAACGATCTACAACACTTGTAGAATCCAGATCAACATTCATAATTATTCTGAGAAACGATTTCTCATCAGACAAAATTAAACCATGATATAACTTATAAAAATCATAATTAATTCATACAAGCACATAAAATTCTGAAATTTTTACCACAGATCTATATGCATACAACCTATGCTCTGATACCATTGTTGGATTTTTAAACGCAGCGGGGCATGGCAAAACACTTTTACACACACAAAATCCAAATAAAAGCATATAAATCGTGAATAAAAATTCGAGGGATCGAATCTAACCTTTTAAAATAATTCGGAGACAACGATCAGAGATCCTTAGCAGTTGCTCCTCAAGTGTGAAGCACTCCACCGGTATCCACCAAGAAAACGACCTTTAGGAGGAGGAGGAGGTGGAGAGAATTTGGTTTTCTGAAACTTTTGGGTTTCTAGGGGTTAGAATAAAATAGGGTCTATAATAGTGTATTTATAGGAAAAATTTTCAGCTGAAATTTTCCCATAAATAATATTATTATTATCCCATTTATTATTCTCATTAATAATTAAAACACCTTTTAATTATTAATCCTTTTTCTAAACACTTTAGAAATAATTCCCTCTCTTGATTTAATTTCCAAAAATTAAATCCTTTAATTAATAATATTAAGAACTTTTTTTAATTAATTTATAATCAATTAAATCACATTTAATTAATTATTAAATTTGCCAATTAATTATTTATTTAACAAATAAATAATTATTAGCCATTATTAATTAATTCCTCCACCAATAAATCATTCTTTTTTTATGGTGTGACCCTGTAGGTTCAATATTAAGCCGGTAGTAGAAATAAATAATAATAAAACTATTTTATCATTATTTATATAAATTCTCTAATTTATTAAATATGATTAATTAATTAATCATATTTATTCTACATCGCGAGTGATGCTTTTCAACATATCGTGACTATCCGTATAATACGAATTCACTGCTTAGAATACCAAGAACCTGCCAGTGAATAGTTACCGTACAATAAACTCCTTCTACCCTACAATGTCCCGATTAAATACAAGGCATGGATCTCGTGTCAAGCCTATCTAATTCAATCACTTGCTTACCATCTATTATGCGTAGTTCTATGCAAATTAGAAACTCCTTTCTAATTTCATTTACTCTGGCCAGAGATTCCTGAACTAGCATAAGTGGATCAGCCTTGAACATTCGCTTCCTTCACTGGAAGGGGTAGATCCTTTATTGATCATACACTATCTTCGTGTACAAATTCCTATACCCAGAAGAGCCCTAATAATTGTCCCTGGAGACTAAGAACTAAACCAAAGCATAGTTCAGTGTACACAAGATGACTATGATGACCTCAAGTCTAAGGATACTTGTACAACTATCACTAAACGAACAACTGCTGACACGTGAGTGAACTCCATCAGTTGTTCAGCTGGGCGAGTCATGTTCAGTGAACTTATTCCATAATAAGCACCTACATACTAGCTATAGTGTCACCACACAAATGTCTATGAGAACAGACATCCTTCATAATGAAGCAAGCATAGTATGTACCGATCTTTGCGGATTATTAATTACCAGTTAGTAATCCTATGACCAGGAACTATTTAAGTTTAGAGTTATCATCTTTTTAGGTCTCACTATTATGATCTCATCATAATCCATAAAAAGCTTTACTCTAAACTATGGTATATCTTATTTAAACACTTAAATAGATAAAGCCCGTAATAAAAACAAAACAAGTCTTTATTAATATCAATGAAATCAAAACAGATTACATAAAAGTTATTCCTAAATCCTAATACATGATTGGACTTAGGACATATTCCTTTCACTATGTCATGAGAGCATTTTGTGAGGAAAATGGGATATTGCATGAGTTTTCAGCAGCAAGGACTCCATAACAGAATGGAGTAGTGGAAAGAAAGAATAGATCTCTTATTGAAGCTGCAAGGACAATGCTTGAAGAATCAAAATTACCAACATATTTCTGGGCTGAAGCTGTAAACACTGCATGCTACACTCAGAACATCTCTTTGATTAATCAAGCAAGATGCATGACACCTTATCAATTGTTCAAGAACAAGAAGCCAACTCTAAACTTTCTTCATGTCTTTGGCTGTAAATGCTCTATTCTGAGAAATCAAATTGATCAAAATGGGAAGTTTGATGCTAAAGCAGATGAAGGAATTTTTGTTGGATATGCTGTTGGTAAAGCATATAGAGTCTAGAATCTAAGAACCAACATTGTTGTTGAATCTATACATGTTGTGTTTGATGATAAAAAGATTGAAGGACTAAAAGATGGAGATTACCATGAGAGCCTCAAATTCGACAATGTTGAGATGGTCAGTGATGAAAGTGATGATGAGAGTGATCAAGAAACAGTGTCTAAGGATAATGCAGACAAATCTACCACAAATGAAGCACAAAACTCAACATCCGTCGAGTTACATAATGCTTCATCCGTCGGAAGGCAATCTGTATTATCCGTCGGAAGACAACCTGCCTCATCCGTCGGTACTCAAAATTCACCATCCGTCGGGTTATCAAAAGGAGCAGGAAGTCAAGGCAGATCACCCATAGAAAGTACCCCTATCTCAAATCAAAGATCCACAAACTCAGGGGGAGTTTCTAGCAATCAAAACTCAATCACACATCAAGACAACATTGAGGTCTCTTCATCTAGGGCTAATCTACCTCAACCAAGGAAATGGACAAAAGATCACCCCTTTGAACCGATTATTGGTGATGTTTCTTCCAGAGTTCAAACCAGGAGAGCAACTCAAGAAGAATGTCTATACAGCAGCTTTCTGTCAAAGGAAGAACCAAAGAAGGTAGAAGAAGCCTTGTTAGATCCTGATTGGATTTTAGCTATGCAGGAGGAGCTAAACCAATTTGAAAGGAATAAAGTATGGAAGCTGGTACCCAAGCCTAAAGGAAAGAATCCAATAGACACCAAATGGGTATTCAGAAACAAGATGGATGAAAATGGCATAGTAGTAAGGAACAAATCAAGATTGGTTGCTAAAGGCTATTTCCAGCAAGAAGAAATAGATTTTGATGAAACATTTACTCCTGTTGCAAGACTTGAAGCCATCAGAATCTTCTTAGCCTATGCAGCCCATGCCAATTTCAAGGTCTATCAAATGGATGTCAGAAGTGCCTTTCTGAATGGAGATTTGGAGGAAGAAGTGTATGTTAGTCAACCTCCTGGCTTTGAAGATCCAAATTTTCCAGAGTATGTCTATTATCTACTGAAAGCACTTTATGGACTGAAGCAAACACCTAGAGCCTGGTATGACACTTTATCAAAGTTCCTTTTGGAAAATCACTTCACAAGAGGTACTGTAGATAAAACTTTATTTTTCAGAAATGTTAATGGCTCTAGCATACTTGTTCAAATTTATGTAGATGATATTATTTTTCAGGGTGTGAGAAGATTCTTCAGACTAGAAGACCAATTGAGTATCTCTAGCAATGAGACTCTCTTGGAGATGCAAGAAATGCTAGATCTCTCAGAATCTGATGAATTAGAATTCCACAGGCAGCTCCAGAATCAAATTGAAGAAAACAACAGAAAGCTTGGAAGAAGATCCAGACCTTCAAGAAACTAGAAAAATCTGCTCAGGCTAGAGGAGCAACTTGAACTGACTGTGAGCCAAACCTTGTACATTTTGTTTAAATTGAAGCACTTTCAGTTTTATCTACTTATCTTTAAAGATATATGTTTAGGATGTTTTGTAATCATCAAGTGTCTCTTAATTTATGGCTACAATTCTAGTAGACATAAATTGGGGGAGATTATTGTGAATATGTTGTGTACTTGATGATCACTTAAACAAAATGTCTAAGTAGATTTTACTTAGTGAAATTATGTAGCTCTCGACGGATAAGAATTATAGTCCCAACGGATAACTCATTATAGTCCCGACGGATGATTAACTTATAATCCATCGAGTGAGTAGCTTATGTAATAATAAGTTTGTAGCACAGTGATGTATGCACCTTTGTATAGAATCTGTAGTAGCATATAAGTCATGTTGACTTTAACTAGATATGCAGAATAGGTTGATTAATTATACATAAGCAATGTCTTGTAATTCTGTATAAGTGAAATGAAGTCAAGTGCCAAAATAGCTACCGACGGATGATTAACAAAGCCTTCGACGGATGATCAAATGACTATCAATGGATGTTTAATATAGCAGTCGACGGATGATCAATCATGTCATCGACGGATGATCTGAAAGTCGACGGATGATCATATCAAGAATTCAAACATCAGTTGAACAGTGAAAGCTGACACACAACCGTCGAGTTGGATACAAACACACTGTGGAAGCCCATTAACTGGGTAATAGAGGACGAAAAACAACAAAGATCAAGACTGTTAGATTTTATATTTGTTCAGTCTTTTTGACTTTGTAATCTTGGTAATATATAAACCAAGAGAGTAGCAAATAGAAAAATGACTGAGATAGCTGAGAAACACACAAACAGAGAAATCTTTATAAGCATAATCTTTAGCATTTCCTGTATTCTCAGTAGTTCCATTTTGTAAGCAGCTGTGAGCATTTCTGCACACAGAGTCCTCTCGATATATTATATATATATCTCTGGTAGAATTGTTTAAATCCACCAGAAAGTTTTTAAAGACTCTTGTCTTTAATTACTTATGTTTTGATTCATTCAAGTTTACATTCCACATTGTGCTAATCAAAACAAATATATCTATAATCGAGTTGAACATTTTTATTTCAAGAAAAAGGTTTAAGAATTCCATTCAACCCCCCTTCTGTAATTCTTGCTATATTGTTAAGGGACTAACACAGTTTATGCAACAGCCTCGACTTCCTCATTTGCAAGCTTTACATCATACATTACGGGATGTTTCTCATTCATCAGGTCAGGGCATTTTGCTTAAAGGTTCGAGTACACTCTAAGTCCAAGCTTTTTCTGATTCTGATTGGGGATCGTGTCCTGACACACGACGTTCTATTACTGACTACGTTATCTTATTTGAAGATTCACTTATGTCGTGGAAATCAAAGAAACAAGGCACAGTCTCTCGCTTTTCATTTGAGGCTGAATATCGGGCTATGGCCTCAACAGCTTCTGAAATTACGTGGTTAGTTCGATTAATACAAGAACTTGGTGTAACTGATATAACTCCCATTACTCTTCATTGTGACAATATTTATGCCTTGTACATTGCTAAGAATCCCGTCTTTCATGAGAGAACTAAGCATATTGAACTAGATTGTCACTTTTTTTTTGCTAAATAACTAGATTGCTCTTTACTCGTGACAAAGTACTAGAAGATCTTCTTCTTCAGCTATCTTATTTTCCTGCTGGCTACTGGGCACCGGCTTGCTGATTTGCTCACTAAGGTGGTTCTTTCTCCTCATTTCAAAGAACTTTTATTCAAATTTTGAAAGTCAGATATTGCTTTTCTTCCATCCTCCAACTTGAGGGAGGCTAACTTGTGAGAGGCTATTGATAGTACCAAATGTTGATGTGTTATTCAAGACAATACTATCCGGCTGTCATTCTAAACCACCGGCTCTTATAACAAACTAAACATTCTGATGCCTATATATATATTAGATTAAAGAGAAACAGATAGTTAGTTAGTGATTTTTGTTCTTGTTCATCTTGTACACAACAAATATGTGAAGTTAAATAATATCATTCTCTTCTTAATACACAATACATATTCATGAGAAATTGATCTAAGTTGCAGAGACTCGAATCAGAAACTATTAATACTGTGCTACGACAATGTTAAGTAGTCAACTTTTGTGTTATTAGACCTTAATTCATCTTCAATCTGGTATTAAGTATGTTACCATCCTCATATAGAGCTTCACTTATATAACTAAAGTATTTTATCCTCACATATTTTTTCAATTTTCTTATAGCGTCAATTGTTGTCAAACAAAATCGACAAAACTATCAAATAAATATTGCTTAATATAACATTATGATTTTCCGGTGCTTGTCCATTGTGTGAAACCTTTACAGCACATTTTAGTTCAAATTCTACATCAACCACCACAGAAACAAGAAATGATGATGAAATATAACGGATCTAGCATGTTTGGGAACCTAAGTTATGGAAGTTAAGATTCTTACCCTTTTGTGCTTTCACGAGTGGATATATGAGTTGGAATAAGTGGTTCCATTTATTTATTTTATTTACACAAATTTGTTGTGTTGGTTAACTTGCCTCTTTATACAAACTTTTACCAAGTATCAGCCGTTCATCACAAGAAGAACCAAATCTTTTAAGAATCCATGGACAAAACACGAGATTAGAATTCTTACGCCAATGATTCTCTACGAGAGTGTTTTGTTTAACTTATTTCTCTGAAAAAAATACACATCAAACAGGCTATATGTGATTAAGAAGAAAACATTGACAAGTTCTGTTCCATGTTAAAATAATGCAAGGAGTGCCAACAAAGGGTTGTGCATTGGCTGAGTTGGAGATTAAGAGTTTGGCTTCTGATGCGTGTATGTGTAATTAATTAAAAAAAATGCGAGGAGTATTTTGGGTGTGCAATAGCACCAATATCAAAAGTAAAATGAAATAAACAGAAAAAGGAGAACATTAAAGAGTTGTGCAGAAGAATTTACACACGGGGCATAAGCATAACAATACAACTGCATGTAAAAGTGATGGCTTGGTGCTAAAAAATAATCCATCATACTTTTTTTTGTGGTTTGACAAGTATGGAGAGGAAACTTCCACCCTCATGCCTTGAAAGAATGTGCAGCTTAAAAGTTCCATTGACTTTAACATATGATGGGAGAAGCCTCTATCTTGTCACAATAAAGATCAAGCTTTACAAAGCTTCTTTACTTTAGTGTTCTGGGGCTTAATTAAGGGACCTTCCCCCTGTTAATCATATTCAAATTGCATATAATCATATACTATAAAGCTAGACAAAAAAAAATCAGTTAGCCCCCGGTATTCTTTATTGAAATTCTGGTTCCGCCACTACTTATCATAGACTTATTAGCAAATTATTCCGAATATTACAGCCCACTTATCTAAGCATATGTTGGTACTCGGAATTTCTTAATTAAGACTACATAGAATTTATCAAACTTTGAACTTAATTCATGTAAAGAAGTTACTCCGTTTCTGAAATAGAAAATTTCTGAAGTTATGTCGTTGATTAGTATACTATGGTGAGAAGGTTCAAAGGTAAAACTAATAGTTTCCATCATGCATTAGTTCAGTGTCATTTTGCTCTATGGAGAACAATTTTACCATGAGAATATGCAGAACGAGCGATGCACATGCTGTGTTCACTTTTTGAGTGTTTGTATACATTGTTAAATTTTGAATGTATAGTTGATAATTATTTATCAGTTGAAACCTGAAACCAATCATCTCAACCGGCATAAATTAGCAACAGCAAAATAATATCAGATTTTGAGTGTAGGGAAGAAAATGGGGCAAGCAAATACAGATTAGTTGAGTCCAAGTTCTCTGCTTCTTTAGTAGCTCATTCATAATCATTAGTAGTGGTAGAAATCTAGTCCTATTCATTATTTATAACCAGCTAATTGAAATCTTGCATACCAAGAATAAGTAGATTAACTGGGACCTTATTATGATTGTTACTCTCCCCACCAAAATCAACAAAGGAGAGACTTATTTGATACCCTAACAAATTGTCTATTCCATCTAAATAATTTTCATGTGTGGATGAAGATTGGTGTAATTGATCTCATGTCATAATCCTTCACCCAATATGAAGCATTAATCCTTTTCTCTCTAACATTCAAGCATGGTGGTCCTATTAGGAATGGTCCCTTGAGTAGCTTGAGCCTGCACAGGGGACAAATATGTCATGCTAGTCTTGTGTGTGCCATGTGATGAGAAACAACTCTACAAAAAGGATGAAGTGTACACATGGGATGAAATATAAGGTTTTATGGAATTTCAATACAATGTAAGTTTTGTAAACAAGAGTGTATCATGTATGTATAAGTTGAGGCACCTTAGCATGTGTACAACCTTTCATTATATTTAAATTGAGCTTCATGTGATGATCAAGGCAATCAAGATACTCTAGATTCTGTTAAGACAACTAAAAGACAATTATCAGAATATGTTTGGGCCCTTTGGTTATCTTCTAATTTAGATGTTTCAAATGTGTGAAGGCACTAGTCAAATGTCTAAGTTTCTCTCTATCATGGTGAGCCATCTTGTTAGAATATAAATGGAACATAAAATAAGTTGTACACACACCCTAGTCTCAATACAAAACCTCTTATGTATGTATGTACAAATTTACAATGTAGTGTAACTTTCGAGTTATGCAAAGTACTCGGAGTATCATATACGTTCTGCAAGCAAATACACTATCGTTTAGCAAATACAGTATCATTTACTTGAATTGGCAAACATTAGACAAACAAAGAGAGATTGAAGGAAAGATTGATTACAAGCAAATTAATGAAATTTTTTATTGATGATGAGGTAAATAAATTTCCGCCATACCATCTTAAATCTTAATCTTCTTCATAACATGTCAAGCCCCTGCACTCAAGATATATTGATATATGTATAGACACGGGGTGGTGGAAGCTAGCTAGCCATATCTCAACTTTAAGTGTTTAGACTTAAAGCAAAGGTTTAAAGTTGATGAGTTTGCATGTCTCTTTCTTTGTATATATGCATCCCCTCTTTTCATTCTTTGGTCCTTCTCTTTGTCAGACTTCTTATCCAACCACTATTCCTCACCTTGGCTCCCTCCAGCTTCCCACCAACATGGCATGCACTTGCTTTACTGGACCTCTTCCACTTGCTGAGCTGGAACAGATGACCAATCCGCTTGCGCCACCTCAATGTCGACGCGCGTGGCTTTACGTGCTCTACCACCGTCTTGGTTGACCCCTTGCCTTCATTGCTCACTATATTGTGGTTCCATGAGAAGTTGCAGTGCTCCAAAGACACCTTAGAAACTGTGTTTGCATTCTTCTCCCATGAGCCTACCCCATTGTTGTTCTCAAACTTGATTGATATAAAAGAATCTACAATTAAAATTTAATAAGAAAGATCATTATCAATTATTCTAATGTTAAAAATTATACTAGTTAGTTAATTTTGTTTAATCATTATAGATCTGCAATCACTACCTAATGAGACAGATTAACCGCAACCAGGTCTACTATTATTTCTCTGACTGATCATGTTACTGATTCCAATGATGGTCTTTATAAAACATTAATCAAGCATTACTTTTTATAAAATGTTAGCCAGTAATATAGGCTGTCAAGGATGTGCAATTGTGTATTCCCATATGTTATGTCAAATATATACAAACAAACATAATTTGTTACAGCATGATGAAAAAGATGACGACAGGAACAATAAATAGCATCCAATAATGTTGAGTATTTATCCCCTCGCATATAAATGTAGTGATTTTGTTTAATCCTTCCAACCACCAGAAAACAATTACAATTACAGTTTCAACATAATTTCACATATTGTTACAAATGTAAACAAAAAACTTTAAAAATTTTAAACCAATATCCTGAGCTAGCAAGAATTACAAGAACTGCTCAATAGAATCACACAAAATGAAAATATATTGACATATAAAAGAATCGAGTAAAAAAGAAACAAAAGGACCAACCTTCATGACTGGAGGATGCATCACTGAAGCCCTGATCATCAGATTTCCGGTTTCGAAATTCGAAGCGGTTGAGCAAAGAACCTATAGCAAACATCTTTGGCAAAGCAGTAACGTTGGCCGGAGGGTTGTGGTCATGACTGAAACTGTGGTTTCTAATAAAACTAGTCCTGCTTTTAGGTTTATGAGGATGATGAGATTGCTTTGAAGCCAAAACTGCAAGCCTTTCATGTAAGCACATATGACACACTCCTATAACAACTTCTGTTGGGTGGAAATAGCAACCACCCTTGTTATCTCTATCACCATAATTATTCATACTACTAATATTTTGGTTGCAAAGAAGATTGATAAAGATTGAAGAGACCAACAGAGAGAGAGAGAGAGATGAGATATCTATAGGAAATTATGTTTGTGTTTTGGCTATATATATCTGATGCTATGTTTAAACTTTGATTTTAGAGAATTATTTGTTAACAAGACATGCCCCACAGTGTGTATATGTATGCACATTAAAGTATCTTTTGTTAGAAAAACTAAATTTGCAGGGGGGGTAGTACTGCTAATATGTGACCAATGCCAACCAAATGTTGACCGGTCTTTCCACAGTAAGTACGAGTTTTACAGTGTTTGGATAGGTCCTGTTCTTTACATTGTGAGAAAGTTCTTTAACCTGTGGGTCAAACAAATTTATTATGGGGTTGAATACTTGACCGCTGCCATGGTACAATATGAAATGAGTATATTTAGCTGGGGTTTAGTTTTGGGATAACATCGGATAATACTTTATTTTTTTTATATATTTTATTTAAAATGTATATTATGTTAATGAAAATAAAATTTGAATATAGATAAAAAAAATATGAGAATTTTTTTACAAATCATATACATATGTACTTCTCTATTTAGTGTTCGTATTATGTAAAACTAAAATATATTTATGAGAATTTTTTATGCAACTCAAGAAAAAAAGTGAATTTCTCTTTACAGAACACATAAAACAAAATTACAGAATATAATAATTCTGGGGAGAACTAGTTCTTATTTGAGTCTAACCAATTTAGTTATTCAAATTATTATTATTCCCTGGAAATCGCCTTTATAATGGCATGTCTCTGAGTGACAATTGACCATTTCCATGCTGCTGGACTGCAGTGCTGGGGACTCCCCTTGGTATATATTCTATCATTCTCTTTTTAACAGGGTTTGTTGTAAAATAATAATTTTAAAACTATTTTTCTTAATAAAAGTATATAATTTAAATTTTTATTTTCTAAAAATGAAATTTTAAAAATAATAATTTTTATTATGCAGTTAAATACATTCAAATTACAGGGGTTTTAATTGTTTACCTTATGGCATTTCATTTGATGAAAATTAAAACATCCTTACATTTTTCGAAATACAAAATAGAAGTTTTCTTCTACTAAAGCCCTCCTGTAAATAAGGTTACGGTGGTAAATAAGTACATAATTCAATAGAAAGAATCGCAAGGAAGTCAGTGATACTCATACCAAATAAAAAATGGGCAGTCAATCCAAAATCTGGAATTAATTGGGATAATATTATAAAACACGATTGTGACAAGATACATTCTCACACAATCTTGCTGAGTTTACTTGGTCTAACATAGAAACAGGAACAAAATTACTTACAAATAATAATAAAACATTACACATCTTACTTCAATTATTTCACTTTCGGTTCACTGTGTCTAACTACAAGTATCTAATGTTTATCTGGCCTTACAAAAACACAATTAACTTGTTCAAAATTAACTTAAAAACCAAAAACAAACATACAAGTACAAATAGTTGTACATACATTATTTAAGTTTAGTGTCCCGTCCAGATTATGTGCCATTATTGATATATAACAAATAGGAAGTGATGGAACTAGATACAAGTCTTTTTTATATAGCACGTCGTCGTGCACCACAAACAACCACATATTATGTATACATAGTTTTGTGTTTGTTACTCCGGTTGTCAAGTTGGAGTTATAGTATGGATGTACACTTAATAGTGTATGTTTAAGTATGTATAAAGAGATCACACAAGCTCATTCACATCTTATTCATATATTTTTAAAATTTCTACTTATATTTCTTACCATAGTCTTGATCAAGTCCATATAATGACACTAGTTATATTTGTGTGAGTATACATTCTAACAAATTTTAGGTTGAATGAGAATCAACAAGATGATAAAAGATAAGTCATTATTACTTGATATATTTAATCGCGTTCGAAAATTCAAATCGAAATGAAAAGCAAATATGTGTATGAATATTAAATTTCCCATATCACGTCGAAATGTGTGTTTACATAATATTGATAGGGTTGTACACTAATTGGGTTGGACGGGTTTAGAAAATTTAGCAACGCAGTCCAATTAATTTGGGGTTTCAAAATTTCAACCCAATTTGAACTATTCAAATTCGTAATCTAAACCAATTTGTATACTTCGGTTTAGTTCGGTTTAGTTCGGTTTAATCGATTTATTAAATATAAAAAATTAATATAAAAAAATATAGTATAACATAAGATCTCAAAATTTAAAATACTTGAAAATAATTCAAAATAATATTACAATCATCCATGTTGAATACTCCCTTTGTCTCATTGAATTCTCTACATCACTTTTTGACACGCTTTTCAATGCTCATTTAAAATATAACTCTATTATATTTTTTTAATTTTTTTTCCCGTATAAAAGATTTATGTTTAAACTTTTATTCAAAAAAAATTAAAAAAACATTACGAAACTATATTTTATAGAGGACTCGAAATGCGTGTAAATAGTAACTATAGTGAAATCAACGGGACGGAGGGAGTAGGTCTTTAAGCATACAATTTTCGACACCAAAAAAAGTGATAATACAGTTCTTATACTTTAAATATTGGAATGAATCATTAAAGTAAAGACCTAACACTAGTCAAACATCTATTATTATTATTGTTACAAAATGAACTATAAATACGGAGGTTTTAAATTACATTTAGAGTTATAGACAAATAGATCTATGTAATGGGGCTAAACATATTTATTGGATTAACTTATTAACATGTACATATATTTTTAAATTGAATTGGATTGAATTGGTTTAAAAATATTGAAATCCATATTCAACCTAATTAAATCGGGTTGACATTTTTTCAACCAAAATATATACCAGATTAAAAAAAATCAATTTAAATCGGCCGAAATAAAGTTAGTTCAGATTGAATTGATCGGGTGACCAAACCGTCTGCGCCTCTATCATTGATCACCATGTGTGTGGTGGTTCACATAAGGAGTTGGAAAAGAGGTAAAAGGAGGGAGGGGTTAGAGGTAGAAGTGATGAAGAGAAGGAAACAAAGGATCACATGGGGAAAGAAGAGGGTGTTTCCGTTTCAGAAGGTTGCGGTCATGTTGATGAAACCATGGAGGACCCAAGTTTGGCTGTGGGTCTCTCTTTTCACATTCACCCTTTTTAGTCTAGTCTTTTCTATATTTTATTTATTAGCCCTCTTTCTTTCACCCAACCCATCCATTCACCCCTAAATTTATACCCCTTTCATAAGTTCCATTTAACTTTCTCTATAATTTTCCTTCCCTTTTCAATCCTTCCCTTTTCAAGGAGCTTTAACCTCTCTTCTTTCTTATCTTCCAAGTTTCTCCAACATTACATTATCATGTCTTTCGTAAAAATTATCACTATGCATCTTTATATTTAAGAAAAATCGTCCCATAGTGCGTCTCTTAGTTTAGAAATATTAAATTTATTTATTAAATTTGCATCTTTATATCATTATCACTATGCATCTTATTTTATATTTAAAATTTATTAAACTTCCTTACACTAATTTCCAAAGGAGACCAGTAAGGAGTTGGATTATTAATTGATCCAAATTCTAATCCAAATTTCTGACAAATTTCAATTGATCCAAATTTTAATCCAAATTATCTTTTACATATTATAATACACGAATATTATATTAAACTCTTTATTTTTAAATTTAATATTTAACCATTATCAACTATTTATATTATATTTGATAAATTATTTAAATCAAAGAAAATAAATGAATGTACGAAAAAATAGTTAAAAATTGTAACACCCCCGGCTTAAAAATAAATATTAGATGGAATGAATGGAATAAATATTCTAATTATTTGTTACTTGACCTCTGTGTTCGATGTTTACATGCGATAAAATTTGCGAATTTTAATTTCTATATATCTAAAATAAAGTTTAGATAATTTTGATATTTTTCTAGCAATTTATATGTCACTATATGATTTTATAAACGATTTATAGAATTACTTAATTTTCAAATTAGATATTAATTATTTTGAATAATCGGGAATCGTTCAACTTTAACGGTTTTTACGTTTTCACCACCTAGAAGTTTCGGGAAAACTCATTTATATCTTATCTTTTCGTAGTACGTGAAATCCTATCTTATCTTTTCGTAGTACGTGCAATCCTATCTTATCTTTTCGTAGTACGTGCAATCCTATCTTATTTTTGCATAGTACGTGCAATCCTATCTTATCTTTTTATAGTACGTGCAATCCTATCTTATCTTTTCGTCGTACGTGCAACTGTATCTTATCTTTCGGTAGCTATAAATAGCCCTTACAGTACATTGTTCGGAAAAAGAAAAATAAATAGAAAAATCTTATAATTACCTAGAGAAAATACGTATATTCATAGTGTTCTTCATAATTAAACAAGGATTCGAAGGCGTTATCGAACTCCGATTTTAGCGTGCAAGTGGTCGAATCAAAACTCGTAGCAAGTAAAATCAATTTTTATCAACCATATCACTGTAGATTCAAGTGGACGAAAGATCGATAGTAAAATAAATTCAAAGTTCAGGATTTATAGAGAATAAATTAAGCGGTACACTGTAAGTATATAATGTACTATTTCACTATTGATATTTTGATTTTTAAATGATTATTGATTTGATTTGACTGATGATTCACTGATGAAAAAAGAGTATTCTTGCACTGATACTTGATGAACGAATGATGATGCTTTCTTTTTCGAAGTAAGCTAAACGAATTATTTAGCTGGCCGGGATCCCAACTTGATGAATTGATGAATTGATGAACTTATCGTGCTTGAATACTCCGTTTTAATCTTGTGAGAACTATTATGTTATGATGAACTTTTGATGATTGTGATGAAACTCTGATTATCCTATTTATTTGATGATTTGAAGAACTCTGATTTTCTCGGATAAACCTCGGTTGAAATGTTCGATATATTCTTACTGAGCTTTATGAGCTCACTCTTTTATGTCACTAACTTTCACAGGAAAGAATTTTGGAAAAGGATGTCCAGGAAAGGATAAAAATATGATGAACTGAGGTTTTAGTGGTCAACGAGAAGTATGTAGTATTATAATGAATAAAGGTTGTGTAATAGACTTATGTTTGTACCCGATTAGGATCTTATTATGTATCGTACCTTTTTGGTAAATTCGAGATTGTTGTACGAACTCTATGTTATTAAATAAGTTTTAAATTTTGTAAGCATTTATTAAGTTGTTTAGTTTATTTGGCGTTCCCGGGTCGGGTTTCCAAGGACATCCCGAGGTCGAGAGCGTCACAGGTGTTATCAGAGTAGGGTTTCGAAAGGGAACAAGATATATGATTTAGAATCTCGAGTAGTAAAATTTTAGGCTCGAGGATGTTAGATATATTTGTGATGTCATGTCTAATATGATTTGTTTAGTTTCAAAACTTAATATCAGAACTTAACTGGAAATCAGAACTTACTGAAGACAGGAAGTTATCAGAACTTAAGCTATCAGAATTTATATTAGGACTTAAGTGCGGGTACACTTCAGATAAGGAAAACAGTTGATTTACAGGAGAGGATCTGGATTAAACAAGTAAAGATATGCATGAAGAATTGAACAGCTATAGGACTACAGTAGATAATCTCTGATTGATGTATTTTAGGAAACAGAATCATTATCATATCAATCAGTAGTTATCTTGTAATTGTGTATTATATAAACACAGATTAGGGTTTACACTATATGTGTTATCATTCACGAGAATATTATTTATTGTAATCCTAGCAGCTTTTAGTGATATCATACATCACCGAGAGAGTAGATTAAACCTACAGTAACAAAGTTTGATATATTGAATAAACTTGTTTTCAGTTACATACTTGTATTTATAATTGAATTAATTGTAGATACTATATTCAACCCCCTTCTATAGTATCATTGAGGCATAACAAGTGGTATTAGAGCCAATCTGTTAAGCTTACAAACAGTTAAGATCCAAACAAACAATCAATCATGTCTGATCAAGCAAAAATACTAGACCCTCAAGAACCTGCAAATGTTCAACCCATTCAAAACACTAGTAGATATGAAACCATCAGGGTTCCTTTGCTCAGGGTGTCTGAGTACCCTGTATGGAGTGTGAAGATGGCCATGTTTCTGAAAGCTACAGATCCAGAATATTTAGACAAAATTTATGATGGTCCACACAAGCCCACAAAGCTTTCTGTTGCAGTTGGGAATGAGCCACATGAAAGAGATGTGTCCTAAGTCCAATCATGTATGATGATTTAGGAATAACTTTTATGTAATCTGTTTTGATTTCATTGATATTAATAAAAGACTTGTTTTGGTTTTATTGCGGGCTTTATCTATTTAAGTGTTTAAATAAGATATACCATAGTTTAGAGTAAAGCTTTTTATGGATTATGATGAGATCATAATAATGAGACCTAAAAGATGATAACTCTAAACTTAAATATTTCCTGGTCGTAGGATTACTAACTGGTAATTAGTAATCCGCAAAGATCGGTACATATTATGCTTGCTTCATTATGAAGGATGTCTGTTCTCATAGATATTTGTGTGGTGACACTATAGCTAGTATGTAGGTGCTTATTATAGAATAAGTTCACTAAACATGACTCACACAGCTGAACAACTGATGGAGTTCACTCACGTGTCAGCAGTTGTTCACATAGTGATAGTTGTACAAGTATCCTTAGACTTGAGGTCATCATAGTCATCTTGTGTACACTGAACTATGCTTTGGTTTAGTTTTTAGTCTCCAGGGACAATTATAAGGGTTTTACTGGGTATAGGAATTTGTACACGAAGATAGTGTATGATCAATAAAGGATCTACCCCTTCCAGTGAAGGAAGAGAATGTTCAATGCTGATCCACTTATGCTAGTTCAGGAATCTCTGGCCAGAGTGAATGAAATTAGAAATGAGTTTCTAATTTACATTAAATAGAACTAAACATAGTGAATGGGAAAGCAAATGATTAAATAAGATAGGCTTGACACAAGTTCCATGTCTTGTATTTAATCGTGACATTGCAGGGTAGAAGGAATTGATTGTACGGTAACTACTCACTGAATAGGTTCTTAGTATTCTAAGCAGTGAATTCGTATTATCCGGATAGTCGCGATATGCTGAGAAGTATCCCTCACAATGTAGAATAAATATGATTAATTTATTAATTAATCATATTTAATGAATTAGAGAATTTATATAAATAATGATAAAATAGTTTTATTATTATTTATTTCTACTACCGGCTTAATATTGAACCTACAGGGTCACACCATAAAAGAGAATGATTTAATGGTGGAGGAATTAATTAATAATGGCTGGTAATTATTTATTTGTGAAATAAATAATTAATTAGCAGATTTAAAAATTGATTAAATGAGATTTAATTAATTCTTAATATTATTAATTAAGAATTTAATTTTGGAAATTAAATCAAGTGATAGAATTATTTTTCTAAAGTGTTTAAAAAAGGGATTAATGATTAAAAGGTGTTTTAATTATTAGTTAATTGGTTAATAAGAATAATCAATTAAAGGGTTAATAATAATAATATTTTATGGAAAATTTTCGGCTAAAATTTTTGCCTATAAATATACTATTATAAACCCTATTTGCCTCAACCCAAATAATTAACCCTAATTCTAAAGTAGAACAAGAGAGAGTCAACTAATTCTCTCAACCTCTTCCTCCTCCATCACATTGTACTCTTGGTGGATACCGGTGGAGTGCTTAACACTTGAGGAGCAGCTGCTAGGGATTTCCGTTCATCGTTCTTGGATCGCTATTAAAGACCTCCATCTTTCCATTAACGTAAAGCTTCTTAAGGTAAACATACTGAACTACAAATTAAATATTATTTTTCGCATGGATCCTGCGGAGGGTTTCGATTTTTTTTAAGATTTAAATTTACGTTTTCGATGCGTTTATGTGCTAAAAACCCTTCAATGGCATCAGAGCTACTTGCGAAAAGTTTTTAATTCGTTTAAGTGTTTAACTGTTTTCGATATATGAGCATGTACGTGATTCGCCATGATTTGATGTTGATATAATATGCTTATATATGTATGGTTTTGAATATATGATATTCATGTGAGTTGTATAATCATAAGATGATTATGTAATCTGTATATATATTGATATATACATGATTTATGTTTGTTCTAATTATCGACCTTAGTGTAATGGTTTTGGTTTTAAATACAACTTGCATGTCGTCAATCTTTGTAATCATAAATCTCGAATGTAACTCGAGTAATTCTTGTGAGTTCATTAGATTAGTTTTACTTTCAATCTATGTAATGTAATTGAAGACTCAAGAAGGCTATCCAATGGAGGTAATACAAAGAAGAAGACGAGGCATACAAGAAGTCTAAACAAAGAATAAGACTTATGTAATAAGTAGTTGTATTTATTTCCATCACCATATTAGATTGACCTTGATCTTTATCATGAGCTTGATAAAGATCACATAGGATGGGGCCATAACCAAACACATTTACTTTATTGCACTTTACATTTACTTGTTTATTTATTTTTATATATGAGATATATGCCTATGTTTACCATGCGATGATAGATTTAGGTGAACTTAAATCAATATAAGGCGTGCTCTAGAAAATCTAGAATAGGAATTGTTTCTTGCCTTAACAATAATATTATGAATACAATCATGAGATTCTTGTGTTTATGAAACACGTAATTAAATATGAATTTTCAATATTGAGAGAAAGGATGATTCTGTCAAAAGCAGAATTCTATATGTAAGAAAGGGGTATTAAGTGACGCCTCTTGACAATGCTCCCCCGATCTGGTAGAAAGTTGTTCTTATTTTTAAATCATTGTCGTTTCGTGCTACAGCCGAGGGCTTTGATTTCGAAATAAGAAATACTTGTCTATTACATAGAGATGTGTACATTGAATTAGAATCTAAAGGTCGTTACGTGCTACAGCCGTGGGCCGTTGGAGACTGATTCAATTGTACAAAATGTTGGGTTAGACTTAACTTAGAATATTGAGTTTGTCGTGCTACAGCCGTGACTCAATTATTCAAGAGGCTAAAGTTTTATTAGGGAATAACATAAGATGTAATTGACAAGAGTTGTCTGCCTATTGAACATCACATGACGTTTCGTGCTACAACCGAGGTTGTGTGATGGAATGTAGGATCCCTATTCCTACTAGCATTATGAATGCTTAATTTTCACTTAGGGGTTGTATAAATTAGATAAACTAGTGGGAGCCACTTATGAATAAAGACCTGATTCATATAGTGTCTTGAAATGAAATTGAATATTTGTTAAGTGTTGTTATGTGTTCATCATTTACAGATTTATTATATTCGTTATGTATTCTGCACTATCACTCCGGAGTATACTAGATGCTCACAAGTTGACTGGTCCTAATTTTGCTGACTGGCTTCGAAACTTGAGAATTGTTCTCAGGGTTGAGAAGCTGGAATATGTGCTTGACTCACCTAAGCCTACTGAACCTGCTACCGATGCACATAATGATGAACATGTTGTGTATCGGTCGTGGATAGATGATGCAAATGTTGCTCAATGCATCATGATAGCTTCCATGAACATTGAGCTACAGAAGCAACATGAGCATATGAATTCTTACACTATCCTTATGCATCTACAAGAGTTGTATGATGTGGCAGGGAGGACAGCTCGATATGAGATATCGAAGGAACTGTTCGGTTGTAGGATGTCTGAGGGATTATCTGTGAATGACCATGTACTTAAGATGATCAATTTGATTGAACGTCTTGGACAACTTGGTTTTGTAATGGATGGGGAGCTGAGCCAAGACTTGGTCTTGCAATCACTTCTGAGTTCGTTCTCGCAGTTTGTTGTGAACTTTCACATGAATAAGCTGGATGTCAGCCTGCCTGAACTCCACAACATGTTGAAGACCGCGGAATCGAATTTTCCCCCTAAGAAGAGTTCTGTTCTTCTAATTGGTGAAGGTTCCAATCCTAAGAAAAGGAAGAAGAACCCTTCCAAGAAGAAGAAAGTAGGTGAGAAAAATCCGGTTCCACCAAAAGCTGAAGACCCCAAGAGCAAAGCTGTTTGCTTTCACTGTAACAAGGTGGGGCACTGGAAGAGGAACTGTAAGGTTTACCTTGTAGAATTGAAGAAGAAGAAGGGTAGTGAGACTAACGCTTCTGATTCAAGTATGTTCATGATCAAAGTTAATATGTCACTAAGTCAAATTTCTACTTGGGTATTAGATACCGCCTGTGGTTCTCATATTTGCAATTCGTTGCAGGGACGAAGGAGAAGTAGGACTCTTGAAGAAGAGGAGGTGATTCTACGGATCGGAAATGGAGCAAGAGTTGCTGCTGAAGCTGTAGGATCATTTCATTTAAATATGCCTACGGGCAAGACTATTATTCTAAATAATTGTTATTTTGTTCCCTTGATTGTGAGGAATATTATTTCTATTCCATGTTAGACTTGGATGGATTTTCGTTTGTTATTCAAAATAATAAATGTTCAATTCTTAGAGATAACGTTCTTTATGGAAGTGGTATTTTAAACAATGGTCTGTATGTATGTGACGTAGAGCATAATTTACTACAAATTAAACATACTAATAAAAGAAAAATGGATGATGAAAATCTCACTTTCATGTGGCACTACGGACTTGGTCATATTAGTGAAAATAGACTGCGGACATTGCATAAGGAAGGGTTACTTGACCCCTTTGATTTTGAATCATATCCTACATGCGAGTCTTGTCTATTGGGTAAAATGACCAAATCTTCATTTAGTGGACATGGAGAGAGGGCTGCAGATTTGCTAGGATTGGTACATACAGATGTGTGTGGACCAACGTCTACGCAAGCCATGGGTGGATTTTCATACTTCATTGCTTTCATAGATGATCGATCTAGATTCAGATTTATGTATTTGATGAAACACAAGTCTGAAGCCTTTGAAAAGTTCAAAGAATATAAGTATGAAGTGGAGAAACAAACCAAACATAGTATTATAATTCTTCCATCAGATCGAGGTGGTGAATACTTGAATGGAGAGTTTCTAGCTTATCTCAAAGAAAATGGTATAGTCTCCCAGTGGACTCCTCCATATACTCCACAGTTGAATGGGGTATCTGAAAGGAGAAATCGAACTTTGTTAGACATGGTTCGGTCCATGATGAACTATGCGAATCTTCCAGTATTCCTGTGGGGTTATGCATTGGAAACCTCAGCATATTTACTAGAATAAGGTGCCTTCCAAATCTGTTCCTCAAACTCCATATGAGATATGGAAAAAAAGGAAATCGAGTCTTAAACACGTTAAGATTTGGGGATGTCCAGCTTATGTCAAGAAAGTTTACCCAGATAAGCTGGAATCTCGATCTGTAAAATGTAATTTTGTGTGATATCCTAAAGAGACTTTAGGGTATTACTTTTACACCGATCATCGGGTGTTTGTTTCCAGACATGCTACCTTCTTGGAAAAGCAGTTTATCCTTGAAGGAAACAGTGGGAGCAAAATTGAACTTGATGAAGTTCAAGAAGCGCAAACTACTACGAATCAAGTGGAAACACCTGTTCAGACTGAACAACCTTCTGTGGAATAGCCCATTCGTAGGTTAGGGAGAGTGTCTCGCCAACCTGGGAGGTATTATGGCCTTGTCATTGAGAATGACAATGAGTTGTCAATCATTGACGATGACGACCCTGTGACCTATAATGAGGCTATGATTAGTGTTGACTCAGAGAAATGGCATAGTGCCATGAAATCCAAAATGGAATCTATGTATACCAACCAAGTATGGACTCTGGTTGAGGCGCCTGAAGGTTTTAAGCCTATTGGGTGCAAGTGGGTATACAAAAGAAAGATTGGAGCAGATGGGCAGGTGGAGACCTATAAGGCCAGGCTCATGGCAAAAGGATTCAGACAAAGGCAAGGGATTTACTTTGATGAAACCTTTTTGCCTGTAGCCCTGTTAAAATCAATTCGGATTTTGCTTGCGATTGCTGCTTACTACGACTATGAGATCTGGCAAATGGACGTAAAAACGGCCTTCCTCAATGGGAAACTTGAAGAGGAAGTGTATATGACACAGCCAGAGGGTTTTCTTTCCAAGGGAAATGAACACCTAGTGTGTAAGCTGCTGCGAACCATATATGATTTAAAATAAGCTTCTCGTAAATGGAACATCTGTTTTGATGAGACAATCAAAGAGTTTGGTTTTATCAAAAACATAGATGAACCATGTGTCTACAAAAAGGTTAGTGGGAGGGCGGTAATATTTCTTGTATTGTATTGAAAGAGGAGACGTCAAGAGAGTTGACACATATAATAACGTAGCAGACCCACTCACAAAGCCACTTTCTCAAAGTCACTTTGATCGTCATAAAGATAAGATGGGTATTAGATACCAGAGTGATTGGCTTTAGTACAAGTGGGAGATTGAAAGAGATGTGTCCTAAGTCCAATCATGTATGATGATTTAGGAATAACTTTTATGTAATCTGTTTTGATTTCATTGATATTAATAAAAGACTTGTTTTGGTTTTATTGCGGGCTTTATCTATTTAAGTGTTTAAATAAGATATACCATAGTTTAGAGTAAAGATTTTTATGGATTATGATGAGATCATAATAATAAGACCTAAAAGATGATAAATCTAAACTTAAATATTTCCTGGTCGTAGGATTACTAACTGGTAATTAGTAATCCGCAAAGATCGGTACATACTATGCTTGCTTCATTATGAAGGATGTCTGTTCTCATAGACATTTGTGAGGTGACACTATAGCTAGTATGTAGGTGCTTATTATAGAATAAGTTCACTGAACATGACTCACACAGCTGAACAACTGATGGAGTTCACTCACGTGTCAGCAGTTGTTCACATAGTGATAGTTGTACAAGTATCCTTAGACTTGAGGTCATCATAGTCATCTTGTGTACACTGAACTATGCTTTGGTTTAGTTCTTAGTCTCCAGGGACAATTATAAGGGCTTTACTGGGTATAGGAATTTGTACACGAAGATAGTGTATGATCAATAAAGGCTACCCCTTCCAGTGAAGGAAGAGAATGTTTAATGCTGATCTACTTATGCTAGTTCAGGAATCTCTGGCCAGAGTGAATGAAATTAGAAAGGAGTTTCTAATTTACATTAAATAGAACTAAGCATAGTGAATGGGAAAGCAAATGTTTAAATATCATTCTAAGCAGTGAATTCGTATTATGCGGATAGTCGCGATATGCTGAGAAGTATCCCTCACGATGTAGAATAAATATGATTAATTTATTAATTAATCATATTTAATGAATTAGAGAATTTATATAAATAATAATAAAATAGTTTTATTATTATTTATTTCTACTACCGGCTTAATATTGAACCTACAGGGTCACACCATTAAAGAGAATGATTTAATGGTGGAGGAATTAATTAATAATGGCTGGTAATTATTTATTTGTGAAATAAATAATTAGTTAGCAGATTTAATAATTGATTAAATGAGATTTAATTAATTCTTAATATTATTAATTAAGAATTTAATTTTGGAAATTAAATCAAGTGAGAGAATTATTTTTCTAAAGTGTTTAGAAAAGGGATTAATGATTAAAAGGTGTTTTAATTATTAGTTAATTGGTTATAAGAATAATCAATTAAAGGGTTAATAATAATAATATTTTATTGAAAATTTTCAGCTGAAAATTTTGCCTATAAATATACTATTATAAACCCTATTTGCCTCAACCCAAATAATTAACCATAATTCTAAAGTAGAACAAGAGAGAGACAACTAATTCTCTCAACCTCTTCCTCCTCCATCACATTGTACTCTTGGTGGATACCGGTGGAGTACTTCACACTTGAGGAGCAGCTGCTAGGGATTTTCGTTCATCGTTCTTGGATCGCTATTAAAGACCTCCATCTTTCCATTAACGTAAAGCTTCTTAAGGTAAACATACTGAACTACAAATTAAATATTATTTTTCGCATGGATCCTGCGGAGGGTTTCGTTTTTTTTAAGATTTAAATTTATGTTTTTGTTACGTTTATGTGCTAAAAACCCTTCACCACAAAGGATGATTCCCAAAGAAAAGAGATAATTCACCACTGAAGACATCTTTTCACTAGGCAAGGATGTAAAAGTAAGACACTTGCTTCATTGTGTACTTGACAATGTCATGTCAAACAGGGTGATTGGATGCAAGACTGCAAAAGAAATATAGGATGCATTGGAAGTGAGATGTCAAGGAACCAATGCCATCAAAAAGAACAGGAAGACAATACTCACACATGAGTATGAGCACTTTGACTCAAAATCTGATGAGTCACTAACTGATACATATGACAGATTCACAAAGCTGTTGAATGATCTGTCACTAGTGGATAAGGAATATGATACAGAAGATTCAAATCTGAAATTCCTACCAGCTCTTCCTGAAAAGTGGGATTTGAAAGCTACTACAATAAGAGACAACTATGAACTTGCTTATATGTCTCTTGATGAAATCTATGGGATGCTCAAGACTCATGAACTTGAGATGGAGCAAAGAAAGAAGAGGCATGGAGGGAAGTCTAAGATAGTTGCTTTAAAGTCTGAAGAAAAGCCAATTACCTCTAGGAAGGCAAAAGGAAAGGCTCTCATCATACAGTCTGATTCAGAGTCATCAGATTCTGATGATGATGATTCAGAACCTGAAAATTTATTTGAAGTGGATGTTGATGCAGAGATGATGCAACTGTGTGCTCTTATGGTGAAGGGTATCACAAAGATAGCCTACAAGAAATTCAGAAAGGGTAAGAAGTTTTTCAGGAAAGGTGGAAGTTCTGACAAGAAAGGGTTCAGAAAGTCTGAAGGCAAAGGAGGAAAGTCTAACAGAGGAGACAACTCAAATGTCAAATGCTACAATTATGGTGAAAGAGGCCACATCTCTCCTGATTGAAAGAAAGGAAAAGGTGATAAAGGCCAGGCACTTATCACAAAGAAGAAAAACTGGGCAAACACTTCAGAATCTGAAGAAGAGGTGAACTATGCCTTAATGGCAAATGCTGATAGCAGTTCTGATGCAGCTGAACTAAAGGTACCTCTATCAACTCTTGATTTTGATACAGATAATATTACTGAGTTGAGATTATTTCTGAAAAACATTTATATTAGCTATAGAGATCATACTTTAGAGAATGAAAGATTACAATCTGAAAATCTAAAGTACAAAAATAGAAATAGCTATCTTTAAGAAGAGTTAGTCAAGATGAACACTATTCAGACAGAGAGAGATAATTTTGTTTATGTTAAGAATGAATTGCTTAAACAGAATGATAATGCAGCAACTCCATTCACACAAGTATATAATCAAATAGGTATATTTATAATCGATTCAAATATTATACAAAGTTCACAAATAATATTACACAAAATGCCAGTCGTAATAGTTTAAGCCACAAAATCTTTGTTTTCATTGTAGTAGTGTGTGGCATTCCATTTATACTTGTAAGGAATATCATAGTTCGTACTATGATTATTATCAGATACAACCTTCTTTGAAGAAAGTTACTTTAATTCCTTCTAGTGTAAAGTATGATGCAAAGTCAGATATTGTCAATACTGATAAGAAAAATGTTAGCATAAACTCTGAAGTTAAATCCGCTGCAAATGTTAACAAACTTAAAAAGGCCAAATGATCCAAACAAGTCTGGGTCCTTAAAACTAACCATTAGTGGTCTTTGTGATTGCAGGGCAACAGGAAGAACATCCTAGTTCTGGACAGTGGTTGTTCAGGACATATGACTGGAAATAAAGCCCTGTTATCAGACTTTCTGGAGAAAGCTGGCCCAGGAGTTTCTTATAGAGATGGAAACATTGGAAAACTCTGGGATATGGCAAGATCAATCTTAGGAATCTCATCATTGAATCAGTAGCTCTTTTCTCAGGACTTAAACACAATCTGTTGAGTATAAGTCAAATTTGTGACAGAGGTTATCATGTGGATTTCTTTGAAGAACACTGTGAAGTAATAAGTAATTCAACAGGCAAAGTGGTTCTGAAAGGATACAGGCATGGTAACATTTATGAAACCAGACTTTCAACAATTACTGATGGTTCTGCAATCTGTCTGTTGAGTAGAGCATCAATTGAAGAAAGCTGGAATTGGCACAAGAAACTCTCTCATTTAAATTTCAACAATATAAATGAGCTTGTAAAGAAAGATCTTGTGAGAGGACTACCAAAAATAGTATTTGCTCCTGATGGCCTTTGTGATTCATGTCAGAAGGCAAAACAAAGAAAATCTTCTTTCAAGAGCAAAACTGAGTCATCAATTCTTGAGCCTTATTACCTACTGCATGTTGATCAATTTGGTCCAGTCAATGTCATTTCTATTGCAAAGAAGAAATGTGCTATAGTTATAGTGGATGAGTTCACAAGGTACACATGGGTGTACTTCTTGCTCAAGAAGACTGAAACTGCATCTACCCTAACTGATCATGTCAGACAGCTGGATAAATTGATCAAAGATTCTATTAAAATCATAAGGAGTGATAATGGCACTGAGTTCAAGAATTCAATCATGGAAGAGTTCTGCAAAGAGCAAGGAATAAAGCAGGAATTTTCTGCACCTGGAACTCTACAGCGGAATGGAGCTGTAGAAAGAAAGAACATGACTCTTATTGAAGCTGCACGAACTATGCTTGATGAAGCAAAGCTACCAACCTATTTTTGGGCTGAAGCTGTGCAGACTGCTTATTTTATACAGAATGCTACACCCATAAACAAGCATGGAAAACACCATATGATATGGTGAAGAAAAAGAAACCAAATCTGAAATACTTTCATGTATTTGGATGCAAGTGTTTTGTTCTTAAGACTCATCCTGAACAGCTGTCAAAATTTGATCTAAAAGCTGATGAAGGAATTTTTATTGGATATCCACTTTCCACAAAAACCTTCAGAGTCTATAATTTAAGAACAAGGGTTGTCATGGAATCTATCAATGTATCTTTAGATGATAAAAAGATTATTGGACTTGATGATTTCAATGATCATGATCAGCTGAGATTTGAAAATGAAGATGTAAATTCTGATTCTGTGAATTCTGATGACCTAAATTCTGATCCTGTAAGTTCTGACGGGTTAAATTCTGATGTCATTGAAACTGTGATAACTGCTTCAAAGGAAAATGCACATGTTCAGGGGGAGCAAGATGATGATAATACCACATCTCAAGACTCTCAAGAAGCATCAGAACCAGTCACTAGCTCTTCAAGTTCTGATGAGCCAAATTCTGACAATTCTGGAAACTCTAATTCTTCAATTCCTGAAGGATCCAACTCAAATTCTGGAATCTCAGAGAGTATAACTTCAGGGGGGCATTAGAAAATGCTGATGGAGACAACATGGATCATGGGGGAGGATCCAGTTCTAGAGACCAACTTTCATCTGCAAGGAAGTGGACTAAATCACACACACCTGACTTAATAATTGGAGATCCTGAAGCAAGTGTCAGAACTAGAACATCAACAACAAATGAATGTCTATATCATTCCTTTCTATCTCAGACTGAACCAAAGAAAGTGGAAGAAGCTCTTCAAGATGCTGATTAGGTGCAAACAATCCAGGAAGAGTTAAATGAATTTGAAAGAAATAAAGTCTGGACCCTAGTACCAAGACCAAATGACAGATCCATTATTGGCACAAAATGGGTGTTCAGAAACAAAACTGACAGTGATGGCATAATTACAAGAAACAAAGCAAGGCTGGTTGCTAAAGGTTACTCTCAATAGGAGGGTATTGACTATGATGAAACATTTACTCCAGTTGCTAGATTGGAAGCCATAAGAATCTTTTTGGCTTATGCTGCTCACAAGAAGTTTATAGTCTTTTAAATGGATGTGAAAAATGCTTTTCTCAATGGAGAATTGGAAGAAGAGGTATATGTTGAACAACCTCCAGGATTTGTGGATCCAAAATTTTCTAATCATGTCTACAGACTTGATAAAGCACTCTATGGCCTAAAGCAAGCTCCAAGAGCATGGTATGAAACTCTGGCACAATTTCTTCTGGAAAGTGGATTTACCAGAGGCACAATTGATAAAACTATGTTCTATATCAACCATGGAAAGGACTTACTTTTTGTCCAAATTTATGTTGATGATATCATTTTTGGTTCTACATATGCCAAACTCTGTGAAAAGTTTTCAAAGCTAATGCATTCAAGATATCAAATGAGTATGATGGGAGAACTTAGCTATTTTTTGGGACTTCAAGCTAAGCAAACTGAAGAAGGTACTTTCATAAATCAATTCAAGTACACCAGAAATTTACTCAAAAAATTTAGAATGCAAGACAGTTCAACTGCATCTACTCCCATGGCCACAACCATAAAGTTAGATAAAGACACTGGAGCATCAGTAGATATTACTAACTACAGAGGTATGATTGACTCACTTCTATATTTGTCTGCAAGTAGACCTGATATCATGTATGCTACCTGTCTCTGTGCAAGATTTCAGGCAGATCCAAGAGAACCTCATCTAATAGTTGTGAAAAGAATTTTCAAGTAACTCAAGGGTAAAGCTAATCTGGGATTGTGGTATCCTAGGGAATCAAATTTTAAGCTAATAGGTTACTCAGATGCAGATTTTGCAGGATGCAAAATAGACAGAAAAAGCACTAGTGGAAGCTGCCAATTTCTTAGAGGCAGATTGGTTTCTTGGTTTAGCAAGAAACAGAAATCAATTTCGACATCAACTGCAGAAGCAGAATATATTGCTGTAGGAAGCTGTTGTGCACAGATTCTTTGGATGAAGAATCAGTTACTGGACTATGGGTTAGGATTTTCTAAAATACCTATTTACTGTGATAATCAAAGTGCTATTGCTATAACAGAAAATCCAGTTCAACACTCAATGACAAAGCACATCAGCATTATGTACCATTTTATAAGGGAACATGTGATGGAAGGTACAGTGGAATTGCATTTTGTTCCAACAGATCAACAACTAGCAGATATCTTCAAAAAACCACTATGTGAAGCTACTTTTACTAGACTGGTAAATGAACTTGGAATGGTTTCAGGTTCTTTTTCAAAATCTGTTTAGTTTTTGTTCTCATACATCAAACTTTATGATCAGTGTTTATAGATTTTCTTATCTCAATGTAATCTGTGCTTAAATTGTAACATATTAAACACTACTTATTATCTGATGTGATTCTATAAACTCTGAAAGTGTTTTGAATGTTCTGTGACTATTCAATCCAATGAGGATTATCTTGTTAGATGCTGACTTAGTAGTCTTTAACAAACTATGTATCCCATGTTTGAATTAGTTATTTATGTGGAAATCAATAACACAAGCAAATTCTGATTTTGATCTTAGTCAAATTTACTTCATGTATCTTATTACTAAGTCACAAACTAGATTATTGCTTTTTATCTATCAAATTCTGATGTCAGTAAATCTTAAGGATGAACTACATGCTTGAGAAGCCTCACTTATCTGAAGAAAATAAAAATTTGAAATCAGGTACTCCTTTGAGATCTAGAGTAATTTATGTGAAAGGGAAGATCCAAGTGCATTGCTAGTAATAAGTAATATGCATTAGAAAAGCAAATTAATTTTTCTTGGTGACTTTTCACATTCTCTGATTACTGGAGAAATATTATGATAACAGCATAAATTCTGATGGAAGTTGTAACTCATTTACACTGAGAAGCCATTGTCAAAAGAATTTCAAAAGATGCATAAAATAAGCACAAACAGTTGAGGTGGATTCTTGCATCACTTTATTCTATAGTAGACTTCACAATTCAAGATAGATTTTAAGCATTTTTCTTAGTTATGCCTTATTTCTAAGATATACTGAAGTTTATCAAGCTTTAATCTTTATCTGATCATTTGCACATACACACACTATAACTCCATATGAATGATGAAAATTACTGTGGTTATTAAGTTGTTTATGATAAACAGTTAAGTATTATTTGCATAAATTCCGAGGACAAGTTCTGATTATATTCTGATGATTAAACTCTGAAGAAACCAGTCAGTAGTTGTGTCAAGAAACATAAAAACAGTCATTCACATTTTTGAGTACCGAAGCCATGTTCTGATGACCGTTAAATTCTGATAATAGTCAAGTTCTGATGCAAACTCTGATGCTTACGTGTCACATTTTAATTGGTTGATTTATTATTAGTTTTTACTGTAACGGTCATTTTTTTCAGAAAATAATTAAGTGAGATAAAAACAGTTATAATCATTTGGTTAATAGGTTGCGTGTTTGTTTTGGTAACCGCATGTGAGCACTAATTACTGGACATTTACTGTGCCCACTAATAATATTTTGACTGATTACATGCTGCCAAGTGTCAAATGTCGGTTCTGCTTCAGAAATTAGCCGTTATAATTAGTAGAGAGTATATATATACGAGAGATAAAATATTTTACAATATTTTACCTACTTTCTCACTCTTTTCCCATCTCTCTTATTCTCTCTCACTCTCTATTATTTTCTGAAGCTATTTTCTCACAGGCATTTTATCCAACACTCTATACACACACAACTTTTCACTTAATTTTCACAGAAATGGCACCTAAGGATCTTATCTATGATGGAGCCAAGTTTGTCCCCAACAACTATATGGCTATTCTCAACAAGGACGAGGCTCCTTTAGAACTTCACTTCATTCAAGATTTTTTCGCTCGAAGTGAAATTGGGTATGCTCTGACCCAACCACAAGCTCTCTCAGGCAAGCAAATTCTGGAGTTTTGGAGGTCTGGAGTCTATGATAATGGTGGTGAAAGTGGGTCCCCAAGCATCATTTTTACAACAGGGAAAGATGAGCACTTGGTAACCTTGTCAACTATTCGACAAGCATTGCATCTGCCAGAAAACTGTACTTACAATTCATAAGTTGGGGAGTCAGTTCTTCAAAACATTATGGCAAATCTTGGCTATGAGAAGTCTTTGTCCAAGCTGGGACAACTGAAGAGGCCCTACATCAGGAGGGAGTGGAGCTTTTTTTTCGATTGTATTACCAAAGCCTTTGCCAACAAATGTTCCAATTTTGATGCTATTCTAATTCTAAGTCAGCAAATAGGGTATGCACTTCTTAATCAAACTCATTTTGATTATGCTACTGCTATTTTGGGTTTTATTGGGGATAGGATGAAAGAGGACCCAAATACTGTTTATTTTGCTAGGTTCTGTCATCTTATTTACAGTTTTTGTTGTTCTGATAAGCCCCAAGCCTTTAGTGAGTTAATTGAACCCTTTAAACTTCATAAAAGGGCTTTCACAGATTTATTATCTGCTGATAATAAGAAGGATACACTAAGACCCCTCCAAATTCCCCAATCTGTCAAACAATTCTTAGTAAATTCTGATCCTCACACATACACAACCATATATCCTGATGTTGCATCTACATAGCCTACTACTTCTCAACCTCCACCAACCCAGCCTTCCAATACTCAACCAACACAATCCTCTCAATCACAACCATCCGCACCTATTGTCAGAACCTCACCTCTCAAGTCCAAATCTAAACCACACTCTGGTACATCTAAACAAGTGCCAGTTGTGAAATCTGCTACACCGTCTAGGCCCAAAACCAAAAGAACTATCTCTGTGCCTAAATCTCCACCAAGGAGAAGAAGAAAGTTGATTCTGAGAGATGAATCTGATGAGGATGAACAGGTCCAGGTTCCTGTATCAGAACCCGTGACACAAGAAGCTGAAGATTTAACTCTTCAAAAGGAGAAAGAAGCTGATGGTTCTAACATTCATTAAAGAAAGAGGTCTTCATATTCTGATACAGATCATGTCACCCCTCCATCTAGAAAATCAAGGAAGGTGAGAGCAGGTGTGCATTTTGCACAAACTCAATCTAAGGATGCTGAAGATGCTGAGGAAGGGGATCAGGAATCTTTGGTCTCATCAGAACCTATTGTGATTGAAGCCCTGCCAGCAGCTGAAGAAATTCTGATTCAGGAATCTAAAATTCCTGAAGTCCATAAATTATAAGCTGTACAAGAATCTGTGATTTCTCCACCTCACTCTCCATTCAAAGAAACTGCCTCAGTGAAAGATTCAGAGTTAAGTCCTGAAATTGACATTCACATGTTGAATATTCTAACTGTTTTGTATCTGGAAGCACCACCAGCAAAATAGTCAACTCCACCTATTTCTCCAATACTAAATACTGAAATTCCTACTACGCCAATTCTGGATTTGGAACCTGAAGATCAGAATTTGGTAACAGATGAAGTTGCTCCAGAATCTCCTTTAGTTACACACACTTTGGTCTTATCAAAAGATGATGAGATTTTATCAAATTCCGGAGACAGTGCTCCAACAAGTGCTCCAGTCAATGCTCCAATTCTTGGCAAGGAGGCACTGTTTAAATTTGCTGAAGAAGATTGTAAGTCATATGTCATAGCCTATTTGTATATTCGAGGATTCAACTCAACTCAAATAAGAATGTAATAAGTAAATAGTGGATCTACCGTCAGAGAGATCTCGCAAAGTAACATCTGTCAAAGGATAAAGAAACATTGTTCATCTGCAGACTTGAAGATTCACTGGAAGAAGTTCAAGAATTTGATCATGCCTCAGTGATATAAATCAAGATCGTGGATTTAATCAAGTGACAGAGATCTCGTCAGAGTATCATTAATTACAAGGATTTAATCTGAAGAAAATCAAAGTTTCAAAGTCAAGACATGAAGAAACGTCACGGAAGTTAGTCACTCATGAACCAGACAGTACATCGAGTGTTAACATTGAAGTGGTGGAATTGATTCATAATTTTCAGTGATTTTCAGAAGATTTGCAGAAGGATGGGTGCTGTTGAAGACTAGAATTAATTCTCTATTAATTAATTAAGTCATCTAATTTAATTAAGAAAATAAATTATATCTGCGAAGAATAATTTATTTATTAATTGAATTAATTGATTAATTAATTCTGAATTAATTTTAGGAATTTTCAGAATTTAAATTGGATTAAAATTCATTTAAATTCAGCAAGTCAAACTGATTGTACTAGTATGACAATCGGTATGACAATCAATAGTCATACCGAAAGTCATGCTAGTACAAACAATAGTCTCACCGAAAGTTACACTGGGAGGAGGATTGTCTTGCTAGTTCATTCTGATAGTCTTGCTAGTTCATTTGATTGTCATACCGAAAGTCTTGCTGAGCTCAGGATTGTCATTCCAGTTCAATTCAATTCCGTTGAATGAATTAAAAAGAAACAGAAGTAGCAGAAAGCAAAATCATCCAATACACAAGTCAAGAACAAGAACACAGCAGCCGCATCAAATATTTCATTTTTCATCTGCTTTATTCAAGATCAATTTCTAGATTGTAAAGTTAAATCCAATCAACTAGAAATCTTTATCTTGTTCTTGTGTAACAATCTAGCGGATCAAAATCCCTAGAACTTAATCTCAAATCGCGTTTAGCATTTGATTCTAATTATTGCAAAAATAGAAAAAGTTCATGTCGAATTTATTCTAAATTTGTGATAATTAATTTGAGATTAATTCCTTGTAATCGATACAGTTGTTGTAACACCTTTCAAGTTTAATAATATTCTTATTTAACTTGAATTTTGTTTCACATTTTTTATTCCGCATTTAATTCGATTATTCGGTACTGTTTGTATTCAACCCCCCCTTCTACAAACAAATTGGGACCTAACAATTGGTATCAGAGCCTTCTGATTAACGAACAAATCAAGATCCTAGACTTTTGTGATTTTTCAACTCCTTGAATTTTTTATTTATTCAAAAATTCATAATGACTTCACATAAAGTTGGAACCGTTAATATTCCACAATTTGATAAAGAGAATTATATCATGTGAAAGAAGAAGATGCTATTATTTTTATAAGTTGCAAATCCCAAATATTCAAACTTGTTAAAGAAGGGTATAAAAACTCCGATGGTTATTGAACCGGAGGTAATAATAGATGGTATGGTGACTACTAAAGCTAGAACCTATCCAAAAGAGCTCGAAGATTTTACTCCTGCTAAGAAGGAAGAAGCCTCCTTGGATGCCAGCCTTCAATTAATATTAATTGATTCCCTTGATCCCTTGATGAACAGACATGTGATGAACTGTAAAAATTCTAAACACATGTGGGAAACTATTGAGGTAATTAATGAAGGCACAGAGGAAGTTAGGGAGAACAAGTTGGAAATCCTAACCTCTGAATATGAACATTTCAAATCAAATCCAGGAGAAGGAATTACTGAAGTGTTTGAGAGGTACAATGCGTTGATCAACAACCTGAACATCAATGAAAAGTATTATTCAATCAGGGAGGTCAACAAAAAGTTCCTTTTAACACTGCCAGCTCATCTTGAACATAGAATCACTGCCATTAGAGAAGCTAGAGATCTGAGTGAGATTTCTTTGGACAGGCTCTATGGAGTGTTAAAAACCTATGAGTTGGAGCAGATTCAACAGAAGGAAGTCTACGGGAAGGATAGAATGGTCAGCACATCTACTGCACTTGTAGCTGAAGGTCAACAACAACAACAATCTCAACAATTAGAAAGAATGGTACAGTTTTCCAAGGGTGAGGAAAATGAGTTAGTAGCAGAATATGATCCTCCTACTACAAATCAATCTAATGATGATTTTTATTCCTTGGAAGAGCTGGAGTAATTGGAAGACGAATCAATGGCCCAAATTGTCAAGAGATTCTCTAATGTCAGATTCAGGAGGAATCCCAAGCTTAAGTACAAGTCCAACTACAACAAATTCCAGAAAGGTGGATCTTCATCCTCTAACACCAGCAGTGGTGGATACAAAACAGAGATGGTTGATCGGGGCACCATTAGATGCTATAACTGCAATGAGTTGGGATACTTTGCCACAGAATGTAGGAAGCCAAAGCAAATAAGAAAGAACTCTGAAAGGGCTTATCTGGCAAAGGGAAGAAGCTGGGATGATACTGACAGTGAAGATGAAGAAGAAGGAAATCTTGCTCTTATGGCTATTGTTGGAAAAGTTTCATCGTCAAGAATAGAGGTAAAACTTTCTGATGCTGAAATGATTTATCATCTAAGAGGTAACTTAGATTGTGCACGTCGTGATAATGAACTGTTAAGTTTACAGATCACAGACCTTGAGAAAGAGGTCAATGAATTAAGACTTGTGCACATTAATCAAGACAAATTAAAAGAACAGGTATCTTTTCTAGAGAATAGAGTTGACTATTATAGAAAACTCGAAACTATTCTCAAAGACAAGATCACCGGTCTTGAGACTAAGGTTAGAGCCTACTTCAATTCTTGTTCGAAGGCTAAAGAGTTCTACAGTAAGCAAGCTGTTAATCAAACATCTGGAATAGGTTATGATTACAATGTTGCTATTGGAGAATTAGGCATAAACTCCCCTCCTCATGTCTGTGCTAAAGGGAGGGAAGTACCACATGTGCTTAAGGGTGTTGATGAACCCCTCTATAAAGCATCAATTGCTGAACCATTTGATGCGACCTCTTCTGTTATTCAAGAAGAAATACGTGTTGAGGATCATGCTTATGAGAAGATTGTTTCCAAGTCAAGTGAGTCGAAAGTTCCAGTCAAAGTTGTGAAAGAAACTGAGACTAACTCAGACACACATGAGTTGGATAACAATAATGCCATGTCTACCATGCATAAATTACCTGCTGTTAATCACTCTCATAAAGCATGTAGTGTTGCTAATTGTATGTCTTGTGCTTTTAATATGATGTATGCTTATTTTAATGGTAAGCATGTGTCTAATGATAAGAGTACTACTCGTCAGCATGTGAATAACAAGAAGCATGATAGGTCTAAGACTGCTAGTCCTTCTAAGGCTAGAAAGGAGACATTTGTGCCTAAGCTTAAACAGAAATTTGTTAAGGCTGTTTACAAGGTCAAATGTTCAGTCATTGAGGATGTTGAGATCATTAAAATTAAAAATGTTGTTTTGCCTGACAAAGGACAATTCTACAAGTATGCCGGGCCCAACCAAGTTTGGGTTCCGAAGAAGGTCTAATCCATTTGAAGTGCAGGGCATTAAATAGGTGTAACCGGTAGTGTGGATTCTTGACAGTGGATCATCAAGACATATGACCGGAGATAGAGCCCTGCTATCAAATGAGGATTGAGAAAGCTGGCCCCCTGGTTACCTTTGGAGATAACAACAAAGGTTTATCTGAGGGATATGGCTGTTTGCTAGCTGGGAATGTTATCATTGTAATTTTGTATATTGTGCTAGGTTATTATCAGGAAGCAGTATCTAACATATAGCACCAGTGACGAGACTTGAGAATATTACGACATATCAGACACCTGCTGCACATTACACTTGGAATTGTACTCTAGTAAGATGTGTACAAGTGTACTCCTGGTTGGTAAGTCAAAAGAGGAAGTCAATGCACCACAGTTCATGGACTTTGCAGCTGCAGATCTATTGGACTATGCAATTTCTTCTTCACAATCTCACTTCAGGTTGGTATGAACTAGTATACTGCTCAAGCAATCGTCAAGGACATGGTATGGCACTCTAACAGAAGTTATAATTTTATATGAATAAGTAGAGTCGTCATATTAATAACTATCTTATCACTAAGCACAATCATATTGTTTTATATGTGCAGTGGTATATTGATTATGCAACATAACAATTAGTATCTAAAGTACTTGACAAGTATCGGTCAATGATATGTTGTTAACATTATGTTGCAGATATTTGTAAGCTTTTGACATGAATGAGAATTACTTAGACTTTGCCCTAAGTGATCAATGTTTTATCAAAAACTCATTCATTTTGAAAAATAAAAATTAAACTTCTTTCTACATTAGTGATTTCTTATTTCATGTAAAATCTTTTGAAATCACTATTGTAAATCATTTTCTCTCTATTATCATATGTTCTATGATACAGGTTCAGTCTCCAATGACTTTCTTTCATTGACAGTCATGAGGTTGAAAACCCACAACGTCTATCCCAGACTGTAAAGACAAACACAAAAACAGAACCAACCAACACTCTTTTACCACTAAAAGTAGTATGAATGAGCGTGAGGGAGATAGTGCCTAGTGCACCACATAAGGAAGGTTCTGTAGTCAACCCAGTAGCTCTGTCTCATACATAGATGAGTAGTATTTAAACCGAGACAACTGCTAGCCCCCATACATCTTCTCAAAAAGATGTAATGGCTGAAAAGGCACAAAAACAGTTACTAGATTCATTCTCTCAACAGGGTGAGTCTATTGAATTTTGCCTGTCAGCCAAGGTATCCGATGTAGTGTCACCACTTCAAACATAAACAATTCTTGATGCACAAGGAGAGCTTACACACACAAAGGATGAGTTGACGGAAATAAGAGTTTCGACCATTTTAAGGTCAGATTCGATTGTTCAAGGTTCGTTAGTGGACCAATTGCCTTTACAGGTGTTAGGAGAGGATACTGATCCAAAAGCCATATGTCAGTGGTCAGTGTCTACCTCCCCAGGCTTAAATCCCCTGGATGCATCTGCGGATAGTGGATCTGACATAGGTGCAGATCGGCAACTTGTTGACAATGATTCAGATATTACCTGATAAGTCACAAGGAAATGTCTTCACAGACATTAGAAGGGAACTTTGATCTTTATGCTAAATTCGTTGGATCATTGTTTACCTTCCCAGAATTCAAATCTGGAACCCTAACAGGGAAACTAGCAACTTGTAAATTATGACTCAGATTCATCTGACGAGTTTAACAAGGATGGGGATTTGTGAACTCCCATTGCACCACCTGTGACCTCCTTAAGGATGGCTAAGGTGATTTTCCTTGCAGGTACAGCTGGATTATGGAGCTATGAGAGAAGAGTGATACACTTGTGAGAATGAGTGTAAACACGAGTGGAGAGAAGAGTGAAACACATGTGAGATACACTAAACAGAATCACACACTCACAGTGAGGTAGAAAAAGAAACTACTTGTTATTTCTTTTCCAACCAAGTGAAATATGAGAACTCCTTCAGACAACAGCATACATTCCTTCTCAAAGGGGGAGATAAAAGCTTAAGAAATAGTTTGGAGGATTCCTCAACCAAGGGGGAGAAATAGCAGGGAGGAAGAAAAAGATCCTAAAAATGTACACTACACCACACCATTGTTGTTTCTAACTACGGATCCTATTGTACGGGAGATGTGGTAAACACAAGGTGATTTCCTAGTAAGGGAAGAAGCAGTTAGGGGAGTACCATTGGTTTTTATCTGCGGATCCTATTGTACGGGAGAGGTGGTAAAACGAAGATGATCTTCTTTAATCAGTTGATTCTCATAGGGGGAGAAGCAAGAGATATGGGCTTCTCAACAGGAAATGTGGTTGTACAAATGAAGATGGAACTACTTGAAGATATGTTCAGAGATCCTAAAAATGTACACTACACCACACCATTATTGTTTCTAACTACGGATCCTATTGTACGGGAGAGGTGGTAAACACAAGGTGATTTCCTAGTAAGGGAAGAAGCAGTTAGGGGAGTACCATTGGTTTTTATCTGCGGATCCTATTATACGGGAGAGGTGGTAAAACGAAGATGATCTTCTTTAATCAGTTGATTCTCATAGGGGGAGAAGCAAGAGATATGGGCTTCTCAACAGGAAATGTGGTTGTACAAATGAAGATGGAACTACTTGAAGATATGTTCAGTCTAGAGGAACATCTACTTGGAATCTGGAAAATGTTAAATCTCATCCAGAACTTTTCTGCTATTTACTTTGCATGTATGTTTATATCTTTTTCTTTTAGTTGAGTTATCCTCTAGGTATTTGTGTGTTATTGTCTAACAAACAAATAGGGGGAGATTGTAAGTCATATGTCATAGCCTATTTGTATATTCGAGGATTCAACTCAACTCAAATAAGAATATAATAAGTAAATAGTGGATCTACCGTCAGAGAGATCCCGCAAAGTAACATCTGTCAAAGGATAAAGAAACATTGTTCATCTGCAGACTTGAAGATTCACTGGAAGAAGTTCAAGAATTTGATCATGCCTCAGTGATATAAATCAAGATCGTGGATTTAATCAAGTGACAGAGATCTCGTCAGAGTATCATTAATTACAAGGATTTAATCTGAAGAAAATCAAAGTGTCAAAGTCAAGACATGAAGAAACGTCACGGAAGTTAGTCACTCATGAACCAGACAGTACATCGAGTGTTAACATTGAAGTGGTGGAATTGATTCATAATTTTCAGTGATTTTCAGAAGATTTGCAGAAGGATGGGTGCTGTTGAAGACTAGAATTAATTCTCTATTAATTAATTAAGTCATCTAATTTAATTAAGAAAATAAATTATATCTGCGAATAATAATTTATTTATTAATTGAATTAATTGATTAATTAATTCTGAATTAATTTTGGGAATTTTCAGAATTTAAATTGGATTAAAATTCATTTAAATTCAGCAAGTCAAACTGATTGTACTAGTATGACAATCGGTATGACAATCAATAGTCATACCGAAAGTCATGCTAGTACAAACAATAGTCTCACCGAAAGTTACACTGGGAGGAGGATTGTCTTGCTAGTTCATTCTGATAGTCTTGCTAGTTCATTTGATTGTCATACCGAAAGTCTTGCTGAGCTCAGGATTGTCATTCCAGTTTAATTCAATTCCGTTGAATGAATTAAAAAGAAACAGAAGTAGCAGAAAGCAAAATCATCCAATACACAAGTCAAGAACAAGAACACAGCAGCCGCAGCAAATATTTCATTTTTCATCTGCTTTATTCAAGATCAATTTCTAGATTGTAAAGTTAAATCCAATCAACTAGAAATCTTTATCTTGTTCTTGTGTAACAATCTAGCGGATCAAAATCCCTAGAACTTAATCTCAAATCGCGTTTAGCATTTGATTCTAATTATTGCAAAAATAGAAAAAGTTCATGTCGAATTTATTCTAAATTTGTGATAATTAATTTGAGATTAATTCCTTGTAATCGATACCGTTGTTGTAACACCTTTCAAGTTTAATAATATTCTTATTTAACTTGAATTTTGTTTCACATTTTTTATTCCGCATTTAATTCAATTATTCGGTACTGTTTGTATTCAACCCCCCTTCTACAAACAAATTGGGACCTAACAAAGATGTTCATGTTCCTTGGGAGGACACTCATAGAGGAGTTGAATGGACAAAGAAGTGGAATGAACCTGACTTCATTCTCAACCCAAAAGTTCTGAAATATCATGTTACAAAAGCTGATGAGTTGCTGATAAATTCTGAATTCAAAACACAACTTAAAGTCACTGCTTTCAGTACTAAAACTATTCAAGGTCTACACTCCAAGACTCAAGTGAAGATTGACAGTCTCAAGGAGACATCTGACAAACTTGTCCTAATACATGACTTAGACAAGAAGAGGTTTATTAGACCCATACAAGAGACAGTTGATGCTATTGCTTTAGTACAAGATAGGCAGCAAGGTCAAATTAATGAAGTGCTGCAGAATCAAGCCTCTCAACAAAAACAGCTCAATGAAATCCAATCTTAAGTGGAACTCCTTCTTTCTCTACTCCTGCCAGATGATGCCAAAAAGGGGGAGAAGGTAGTTAAGTCTAAATGCTCAATTAGCAAGGCACTGAAGAAAAAGGATGATTCTGAAGATGACCAGGGAAACCCTAGCAAGGGCAAAGGTCAAAGTCAAGGAAAGTAAGTTAGCAGAATTCCTATTCAGAAAGTACCTGATAGTAAGATTTCTGATAAATCTACTATTCAGAGGAGTGATAAGGAAGGAAAGAAGACTTCAGCTACAGATCAAACTTTGCTGCTCATAAGTTCTGAAATTGAAGATCAAGTTCTAACAGCAAAGTTCTGATAATCAAATTCTGATGACAAAGTTTGATGTTCTCATTCAAGGTAGAAGTCAAGACTTGAAGAAATTCATGCAAACCTTAAAGTTCATGGGAAAGAAAGCAACCTTCTTTTACAAGGATCCTAAGCTTCAATCCTTAGATGAGGAACTTGCAAAGAGACTACTCCTTAAGGATAATCCAGGAGTGGATTTAGAGGAACTTAGAGAAGAAGAAGCAAGATTTAATGCTGAAAAGTCAAAACTACAGTCTAAAGCTTCTAATGCAGAGAAGCCTCCCAAACCTAAGGAGAAGGGTATATTAATAAGAGAAAGATATGCCACAGAGATTTCTAGATCAAGGACTAGATCTCAAACTACTACTGATCCCAAAGACAAGAGAAAAGGAAAAGTTGGGGAGACAATCAAGAAACAGAAGATGAAGATTCCTCAAATTCTGATGAATCATGTGTGCAAGATGGTTCAAGTCTTTGGTGATACTGCTGCTAAAGATGAAACAGTTGAAAATCTGAAGAGAAAGAGGATGACAGAAGAATCTAAGACAACCTCTGACATAGCTCAAGTTATTCAGAGTGAAGATATTTCAAAACAACAAGCTACAGATGAAACTGCAAATCCAGACCAATTCATCAAGACTTCAACCTCTGACACTGCTCAAGTTGACATAGACAGCTTAACACTTCATCAGAAAAAGAACCTGCTATGGAACAAAGCTACTCCAGTGGAACCTAAGACCAATCTAATGATGAATCAGCTTGTATCTTTTGGGCTTAGACCAAAACAAGCTAAAGACAAGTCTAGGTTAGGTTCTGACAAAGAAAAGAGACAAACATGAGTAGAAGTTACTCTCAGAGATCCTTTCATTTTGATAGACAAACTATATGAAGAAATCAAACAAAAGCACCTTGACAAAGTGTTGTCTGCTCAAATTGTCATGGATACTCATGATGAATCAGAAGTTAAAGAAAAATTGATCCTGTTTCTCAATGATGGAAGAACTTACAGACTAGCAGATTCTGATGTGCTAAAGAAGTCTGTCAAAGAGCTTCAACATATTCACTACCTTCTGGAAGTAAAATCTGATGTTACAAGAAGATGGTCAGATTACATTTTGAAGGCTATAAGAGATCTTCTCAGAATTTATGGTGCAAAAGCTTCTGAATACATTCCAAAAATCACTGAAGATGATGGAAGGGAAGTTTCTATGAAGAAGAAGTCTGCCAAGATTGAAGTAATTCTGAAGGGAAAGTACTTATGCTACAATGAAGACTCTTCACATCCCAGAGTTATCAGACTTGGAGATGGGCTTGGAAGAACATCAATTTCTGCACTCAGAGTAGCCATTTATCAGATTGCTAATAATGAAGATGAAGAACTGATACAAGTCAAAGCATATTTAGTTAAAATTCTGAGAAATACTGAGGATAAGATGGTAACAGACTTTGCAAGGAATCACTATGGATTCAGATTGATCCAGTGATATTGGTAAAGCTACATGTATTGTAAGTTGTATTTAGCTGTTTTAAAATAACGTCTCATTGCATTTGTACTTAAATGTTTTTGACATCATCAAATCTATTAACTTGTATATTTTTCATAATTTACAAGTTGGGGGAGATTGTTAGATATATTTGTGATGTCATGTCTAATCTGATTTGTTTAGTTTCAGAACTTAATATCAGAACTTAACTGGAAATCAGAACTTACTGAAGACAGGAAGTTATCATAACTTAATCTATCAGAACTTATATTAGGACTTAAGTGCGGGTACACTTCAGATAAGGAAAGCAGCTGATTTACAGGAGATGATCTGGATTAAACAAGTAAAGATATGCATGAAGAATTGGACAACTATAGGACTGCAGTAGATAATCTCTGATTGATGTATTTTAGGAAACAGAATCATTATCATATCAATCAGTAGTTATCTTGTAACTGTGTATTATATAAAGACAAATTAGGGTTTACACTATATGTGTTATCATTCACGAGAATATGATTTATTTAACCCTACAGCTCTTAATGATATCATACATCACTGAGAGAGTAGATTAAACCTACTGTAACAGAGTTTGATATATTGAATAAACTTGTTTTCTATTACATACTTGTGTTTATAATCAAATTGATTGTAGATACTATATTTAACCCCTTTCTATAGTATCATTGAGGCCTAACAGAGGAACATTTAGTAAACGCGTAAGCGTAAGTTTAAAACGTGTTGGGAGGAGTAGAAACATATGATATCAAAAGGTACGTATTGAATTCAAATTTCGAGGATGAAATTATTTTAAGGGGGAAGAATGTAAAACCCCCGATTTAAAAATAAATATTAGATGGAATGAATGGAATTATTCTAATTATGTGTTACTTGACATCTGTGTTCGATATTTACATGCGATAAAATTTGCGAATTTTACTTTTTATATATGTAAAATAAACTAAAGATAATTTTGATATTTTTCTAGCAATTTATATGTCATTATATGATTTTATAAATGATTTATAGATTTAATTACTTATTTTTGAAATTAGATATTAATTATATTGAATAATTGGGAATCGTTCAACTTCAACGGTTTTTACGTTTTCACCACCCAGAAGTTTCGGGAAAACTCATTTCTATCTTATCTTTTCGTAGTTCGTGCAATCATATCTTATTTTTTCATAGTACGTGCAATCCTATCTTATCTTTTCGTAGTACGTGCAATCCTATCTTATCTTTTCATAGTACGTGCAATCCTATCTTATCTTTTCATTATACGTGCAACCCTATCTTATCTTTCCGTAGCTATAAATAGCCCTTACAATACATTGTTCGGAAAAAGAAAAACAAACAAAAAATCTTATAATTACCTAGAGAAAATACGTATATTAATAGTGTTCTTCATAATCAAACAAGGATTCGAAGGCGTTATCGAACTCCGATTTTAGCGTGCAAGTAGTCGAATCGAAACTCTTTGCAAGTAGAATCAATTTTTAGCAACCATATCACTGTAGAGTCAATTGGACGAAAGATCGATATTAAAATAAATTCAAAGTTCGGGATTCATAGAGAATAAATTAAGCGGTGCACTGTAAGTATATACTGTACTATTTTACTGTTGATATTTTGTTCTTTATATGATGATTGATTTGATTTGACTGATGATTCACTGATGAAAAAAGAGTGTTCTTGCACTGATACTTGATGAACTGATAATGATGCTTCCATTTTCGAAGTAAGCTAAACTAATTATTTAGCTGGTCGGGATCCCAACTTGATGAATTGATGAATTGATGAACTTATCGCGCTTGAATACTCCATTTTAATCTTGTGAGAACTATTATGTTATGATGAACTTTTGATGATTGTGATAAAACTCTGATTATCCTATTTATTTGATGATTTGAAGAACTCTAATTTTCTCGGAAAAATATCGGTTGAAATGTTCGATATATTTTTAATGAGCTATATGAGCTCACTCTGATATGTCAATAACTTTGACAATAAAGAATTTTGGAGAAGGATGTTCAGGAAAGGATAAAAATGTGATGGACTGAGGTTTTAGTGGACAACGAGAAGTGTGTAGTATTATAATGAATAAAGGTTGTGTAATAGACTTATGTTTGTACCCGGTTAGGATCTTATGATGTATCGTACCTTTTTGAGAAATTCGAGATTGTTGCACGAACTCTATGTTATTAAATAAGTTTTAGATTTGGTAAGCATTTATTGAGTTGTTTAGTTTGTTTGGCATTCCCGGTTTGGGTTTCTGAGGACATTCCGAGGTCGAGAGCGTCATAGGTGGTATCAGAGCTATTATTTCGAAAGGGGACAAGATATAGGATTTAGAATCCCGGGTAGTAAAATTTTAGGCTCGAGAAACATTTAGTAAACGCGTAATCGTAAGTTTTAGACGTGTTGGGAGGAGTAGAAACATATGATATCAAAAGGTACGTATTGAATTCAAATTTCGAGGATGAAATTATTTTGAAGGGGGGAAGAATGTAACACCCCTGACTTAAAAATAAATATTAGATGGAATGAATGGAATAAATATTCTAATTATGTGTTACTTGACATCTGTGTTCGAGGTTTACATGCGATAAAATTTACGAATTTTAATTTTTATATATCTAAAATAAAGTATAGATAATTTTGATATTTTTCTAGCAATTTATATGTCATTATATGATTTTATAAACAATTTATAGATTCAATTACTTATTTTTCAAATTAGATATTAAATATTTTGAATAATCGGGAATCGTCCAACTTCAATGGTTTTTATGTTTTCACCACCCAGAAGTTTTGGGAAAACTCATATCTATCTTATCTTTTCATAGTACGTGCAATCCTATCTTATCTTTTCGTAGTACGTGCAATCCTATCTTATATTTTTGTAGTACGTGCAACCATATCTTATCTTTCCATAGCTATAAATAGCCCTTATAGTATCTTGTTCGGGAAAAGAAAAACAAACAGAAAAATCTTATAATTACTCAGAGAAAATACGCATATTCATAGTGTTCTTCATAATCAAATGAAGATTCGAAGGCGTTATCGAACTCCAATTTAACGTGCAAGTATTCAAATCGAAGCTCGTAGCAAGTAGAATCAAGTTTTAGCAACCATATCACTGTAGAGTCAAGTGGGCGAAAGATCTATAGTAAAATCAATTCAAAGTTCGGGATTTATAGAGAATAAATTAAGTGGTGCACTGTAAGTATATACTGTACTATTTCATTGTTGATGTTTTGATCTTTAAATGATGATTGATTTGCTTTGATTGTACTCTTTTGGAGCCATTTGACCTGGTTATCATAGCTTGATTTCCTTCTTTAATTTGGGAGCTTTTTGCCCAAGAGGGAGAGTTGGGGAAGAAGTCTACCATACCCTTTTTTTTTTAACATTCTTTCTTGAGGTCAGTCTTTTCGGCTGAATTGATTGACTATGAAGGACAACCAGAGGAGCAGAGCAGCTTCGTCATCCAGGGGATGGAGCAAAATGCCACTATATACACTATTTCTTTAGTAGCCAGACTAGTAGAGACTGGATTAGCGATCAAAGGGACCACTAAGTGGGAAATAGCCCTCATAATGATGATTCACTGATGTAAAATGAGTAATCTTGCACTGATACTTGATGAACTGATGATGATGCTTCCTTTTTGGAAGTAAGCTAAACTAATTGTTTAGCTGGTCGGGATCCCAACTTGTTAAACTTGATAAATTGATGAACTTATCGTGCTTGAATACTCCATTTTAATCTTGTGAGAACTATTATATTATAATGAACTTTTGATGATCGCGATAAGCTTTTGATAACTCTCTTGTTTAAAGTTGTTTTATTTTATTTGATGATTTGAAACTCTAGTTCTAGATAAACCTTAGTTGGAATGTTCGATATATGCTTACCGAGTTTTATGAGTTCACTCTTTTATGTCACTAACTTTCACAGGAAAGAATTTTGGAGAAGGATGTTCAAGAAAGGATAAAAATGTGATGAATTGAGGTTTTAGTGGACAACGAGAAGTATGTAGTATTATAATGAATAAAGGTTGTATAATAGACTTATGTTTGTACCCGGTTAGGATCTTATGATATATAGTACCTTTTTGGGAAATTCGAGATTGTTGTACGAACTTTATGTTAGTAAATAAGTTTTAGATTTTGTAAGCATTTATTGAGTTGTTTAGTTCATTTGGCGTTCCCGGGTCAGGTTTCTGAGGACATCCCGAGCTTGAGAACGTCATAAAAATTATATGTTTAATTAATGAAAAACACACTGATTTTATTCATTAAGATATAAAACATCATTAACATTCATTAATTTGTCACAATCAATATTAAATATAATAAATTAAAATATACTAATAAAAACTATTATTTTATATTAAAGTGAATTTGGAGCTGCGAATAGTGTTGATCCAAATTTAGATCTGTTCATTGATCCAAATTTTGACCACTATTTAGATTAGTGTTAGAAGAAAAATTGGGATATTCTACCCTAAATTTTGCTAGATATTGAGTGCAACACAGGGGTGAATGTGTTTTCTTGATTTTTATGCTTTTTAAAACTGTTTTGGAAAGGTGGTGAACAAAGCAGTTTGATTGTAAAGATACTATGTTTAGAAGAATATAAAGAACATACACAACAAACACAGTATTTCAAACTCACATAATTTAGATCTTTTTGTTACTTTTTAAAACAAAGACCAGTGTTTACTTTATAGAGTAGTAAACACAGGTTTACACAGCCTGCAATAAGATGTACTAAACCCTTCTTTAAGTTATCTCTAAAGCTTTCCATTTCTGGCTCAATGAATCCTTGCAAGTCTTGTAGGTCTGTGATCTTCCTTTGTCAGTTAATCTTGGCTCTTGATCTTGCATTCTTCATGCTGCTTTTGTAGACTTTTCAATCTAAGTGATTAGATCGTTTGTTGATTGATAATCTTGAATATTTAACTTGTCTGCATTCTGTACTTGAGGTTCATATCGAGATCTCCACTTTGTTCTATAGAGAACTGACATCTTGATAAGTATAATGGCTTATCAAGATCTCTGAGTTCTCAATAAGTGAACTTGGCTTGTCGAGGTCTCCAAATCTCTGCATGTAGAAATGACTTGTCGATATCTCTGAGATCTCTATATGCATTTTGACTTTTCGATATCTCTGAGATCTCTAATGAGAAATTGACTTGTCGATATCTCCAATCTTCATATCTTCATTTTGACTTATCGATATCTCTGAGTTCTCTATATGCAGAAATGACTTGTCGATATCTCAGAGATCTCTATATATATTTTGACTTGTAGATATCTCTGAGATCTCTAATGATAATTTGACTTGTCGATATCTCCAATCTTCATATCTTTATTTGACTTGTCGATATCTCTGAGACTTCTCTATAAGCCACTTTGGACTTCTCGATAAGTCATTCTGGAGTTCTCGAATGACTTCTCTATATGACTTGATCTGTGACTTGTAGATATCTTGACTTAGAACATTTTTCCAAAAACAGATTTATTCAACTCCAAGCTTTCTTCACTTTTTCTGTGAGGCATGATCTTATTGATCTTCTTACAGAGTTTATTCTTAGGCTTGAGACTGTTCACAGAAATATACTCCAGTCTGATCTTTAACATTTTTATAGACTCAAGAAATATAATACAAAATATAGATTTAGACTATCATACAACTAAATCTTAGGGTTATCAATATGACTTAGTCTTGTTATGATATAGGCATGTCTTGCACAACAAACTCCCCCAATTTGTGAGAAGATTACGTATCACAAATTCATGCATGATAACAAGATTAACCCCAAGCTAAAAACAAATACATAAAAATTTACAGATTAACAAATACAGCTTTTATACACTGAGTGATTACATGAGTTCAATAAGTACATGCATCACATGAACTTCTCATAGACTGATTCTTTTCTAATAAGGTCCTTTAGATTTACAAGTACTTGAAGTTCCTCTATGATTTCAGTCCCTCTTAGAGCTTCCACAAGCTTGAGCAAATCATCCAATGAATAACTATTCAAGTAATCTACTCTGAATCTGGAGAACCTGCCAGCTTGTATGTTTAGAAAATATCCATCCTTAGATATTATGCTCAGTACCTTTGCCTTGAGTTCATTAGATCTTTACTCAAATATTTCTATCCCTTTTTGCATATTTTCTTTCCCTTTCCTCTCTTTCAGCTTTTTCATTTGCACTTCTTTCATCTCTTACTTTTAGCCATAAACACATCACAACCCTCCATGCCCTTGTACTTGTGTCCTTATCCTTCATTAAGCTAATCACCCTCTTAATTTATGTGGTTGAAAGCGTATCCATTAATTCCATGCCAAGTAGAATAAAGGAGCCATCGTGATAGTAGATTCTGACTTCTCTTAATGATACAACCTAAACTTTGACTATTTCTTCAGCTAATTATTGAAAGTAGTCATTATTTGTGATGCACCAATTTAATAGTAGAAAATTAGTTTGATCAAAGCAATTCCGGATAATCCCCTTTTCAACTTGCAGCTTCTTTGGCTTTCTCCCAACAGTCTTGTAATGAGTTTTGATTGGTGGCTTAAATGAAGGTAGGTTTGTGATTTTCTTTAGGGTGGTTTGGATAGAAGTGATTGGTATTTTGAGTAAGGTGTTTGCTGTTTGTTTGTACAAAATTTTAGGCTTAGAGGTTAAGGGTAGTTGAGTGTTTAAGCTTATAGGCTTGGTGGTTTAAGTTTGTTGGACATTTTTCTTTGTACCTTCACCATCTTCCATCTTCTTCCTTCTTCTTTCATCTCCCCTCTTCTTATCATACCTTTTCTTATCTTCTACTTTGTTGCCAATTGCTTTAGAAGATTGACTCGGATTTGAGCCAGAAGGTTTTTTCTCATTGTTCTTCTGCTCATCATCATCCTTTTCATCTATTGTGTTGAACTGTGTAGTTGGCAACATTGTCTCAACATTCTATAGGTATCTTCCCAGTATCCTAATCATCTCCTCATCTTCAATTATTTTGAAGTTCTTTCTCTTTAGATCAGTCTCCAACGTTATTATTAATCCTGTATTCCTCTTACACAGTTTTTTGGTACTGTGAAGTATCTGCACTATTTAGTTTGTGGACAAATATAGGCCACCCCCTTGCTTGGATGTAGATAGGCTTCAGGAAAAGCAGCTATCTGAGCTTTCTTGAGTTCTTTGAGCAATTAGGTGTCCTCTGGAATTACTGGGTTAACTCTGTCAATTATTACATCTAGCTCAGATGATCTTATACTTTATAGATTTGAGAGAGACACCTGCAGATATCTGTCTAAACCGCAGTGGCTACTATTCTCTTCTCCAAAAAGTTGTCAACCTTTACCAATTACCACCCTTAAGAAATTGATGTTGTTGGACAAAGCTCTCTTGTAAGTGATGTAGTTGTTGGCCAGAGAGACTCTTTGAACTGCCAGTAGCTTATTGAACTTCTTATCTTGACAGGGTCCTACTGCAGCTTTCTGGAGTCTGTCTGTACTAACATCTTGAGAGAGTCTTAATTGCATAGAACTTTAAATTGAGTAGATTTTCCAGCCTCTTTAGATTGAGTAGATTTACCAGCTTCCTTGGACTATTGAATCCTAGCTGTAACACCCCCAAATCCGGGGTCGGGGATTCGGGTTGTCACGAGTTCCATTTCCCTTATCAATACTTAATCTTAACAGTCAACCAACTACTGAGTACTGTGACCCCACAATATACACACACAGTACAAGTTATAGTCTCAGAGATGAATACCAAAAATAACACAAGTCATTTTATTCCACAATTATAAACCGTTACACCTTAAAGGGTTTCTGAATAAATTTACATTTCTTTGCCATTATTACAATTCATATAGATACATAAGTCTGGTACATCAGAAGTGGAAAGTCTAGCCTATTGGTAATTTCTACCTCAGCTACGGCGGCATCAACGCTTCCAGAAAACTGCGGAACATTTTCTAACCGCTTGCGAATTGGAAGCTTGGTCTTGTTCATCTTTTCTATCTGTTGTTGTGTGATGAAAGAAGAAAGCAAGGGTGAGCAACAAGTCCACCAAATAAATATGTATAATGATTGACAATATATGAGCATTCTCATAGTACTCATGAAAGTCTTGGTCAAAAGAAATGAACCAAGTTTGATATCTTAATGCGATGAAGTCGCAAAATATTCAATATATATACATATATACTTTTCAAAATCTTGGAATTCCTCTTTCATGCATAATACATACAGAGTTCCAGTGTATAACTGTATAAAAAAAATATCATTGCAAGCTGATCTTATATATCTAACCTTGTCTCAACATTTTTCTGAAACCTTTGTCATTCATAAGACAATCATTAACTAGATATAAGTTTAAAAGATGAAGTTACAAGATACTCCAATATACTTATATCTTTTCCGAATACTACTTGAACTACCACCGTTCAATGTATAAATAGTTCATCCCATAGATTAAGCTACAAGACAGAGCTTGTATAGAATCAATCTTTAAAATATCATCAAAATAAAATGAAGCTACGAGATACTTCATTTGATGCAAACATCATTTTGAAAACTCGACCCTGCCAACACTCAACAATCGCCCAACCATAGCCTTTCTATCGAAGTGCTCTGGGTAGTGTTGCAGAAATATCCAATTGGATGATGAACTCATTACGGGAGTTTGCCGCGCCAGGAAGACCACTTACGATGATCAATCGTAGTAGTACAACCCCACCATTTTCTACATGTAGAGGAGAACCTGTCGGATTTACTTGTCAACCGAACACTGGACTCCTAAGGAATGGACCGTCTTAGCGGAACTTCCAGGCCATTTGGGCCAATATAATAAGGCTGGGCCGGCGCCACTCGACCATTTACGCCACTCCTAGTTCAGATGAAATCCATGACTCTGAAACGTAAAGCTCGTCCCCCTTTCCCCAAGTAGAAACTTGTTGATACGGCTACACCAAGAAGTCGTATCTAGTTGGAAAGGAAAACTCACCAATATTTCCCAGGCGATGCCTGTTAATGGATTAACTTGTTCCAAGAATTTTACTTCCCGAGTGTTGGGTAAGTAATCAAAAACTCTTTTATCAAAACAGCAACCTTGTTGCGAATATAAACTACACCACAGAGCCGGATCCCTCAGGTTTTGAGCGAATATTTAAATCCCCTTTAAAAGGAAGATCTTAAATATAAAAATGAGTTTTGGGATCCGCCCTAACCTTTAAAAATCATTTTGAAGACTCGAAAACACTTTAAAGAGTATTTGGAGAAATGCTGATTTAATGAAATAAATCAGTCCCAATATATTAGAAAATATCTGAATATTATTATTTAAATAATATTCTCATAAAGAATAATCTTTATAAAAATAATTGAAGTAGAAGTTTTAAAACTTATACTTGCAATGAATATTAAATAACCAAAGATATACTTATACGAAAGTATTATCTTTATTTGAATAATCAAAAGTGAGTTTAATTATCGACACATTATTCCTTAATAAAATAAAGAATAATAATTAGTAATTAATCGGAGTCATAAGTCTTCGAATGAATATTCAAAATAATATTCATTAATAAAATAAACGGAGTCATAAGTCCTCGAATGAATATTCAAAATAATATTCATTAAATAAAATAAACGGAGTCATAAGTCCTCGATGAATATTCAAAATAATATTCATTAAATAAAATACACGGAGTCATAAGTCCTCGAATGAATATTCAAAATAATATTCATTAAATAAAATAAACGGAGTCATAAGTCCTCGAATGAATATTCAAAATAATATTTATTAAATAAAATAAACGGAGTCATAAGTCCTCGAATGAATATTCAAAGTAATATTCATTAATAAAAATAAAGTTATCGAATAAACCTTATTCGAATAATGGTCTTGAAAACTATTCATATATATATATAAATATATATATATATATATTATACTCGGGAACATCGACTCCCGGTTTTAGAAAAATGTTCACCTTTGGGTCCCCTATACTAAGGGTATACGCAAATACCACTTATCTCTAGCATAGATATTATCAACTGAATCAACAGATATATGTATCAAGATTACGAAACAGGCATGCATATATACCATATCACATGCTACAATATATCGCAGGAATTTGCTAATTAACCATCATGCATCTATCACAGGATAATGCATATACATATGTATACATCACAACAACAGTATAACGGGTAGAAAACTTGCCTGAGCGACTGGGGGTTACAAATGACTTGGGACGAGTATGGTAACCTATAACAACATATAAGTTGGAATTAAACCAAAGTCACTTATAAATCTATACTTTAACCAATTTAGACTCTAACGCTCGCTTTGCGCTTAACGATTCACTTAAGTCGCTCGAGTACCCTCGGCTCCGCCATTTTTAATAAAGTAACCATTAAGAGTTTTAAGGCGATTCTTTCGCGAGTGCCTTACCAACTGCCTAATACCCTTTATATAAATGTTTCATACTCCAATTAGTCCTTTTAGGTCTTTAACCTAGGTTTCAAAGTAAAGCGACGGGTAATGGTTCGTTCGCGAAACGCCGTTACTTAAAACGGTCGTTTCTCCTAAACCGTACATCAGATTCAAACGAACCACATATCAAAACAAAGCTCGTAACATGAACTATCTAATCATGGCAATGGTCAAAACCTAGAAGTGAGTTCACGGGTCCTAATGTTAAGAACAAAAACAGTCTAAAGTAAATCGGGCATTACGACGGCTATGTTTACGCGATTACCCAAATTTATACCACTCCAAATCAATCCACAATCAACTCACAATCAACATCCCAACCAAAATCCATCCATACTTCACCATAACAGCCCCAACAACTCAATATTATCAATTTATACTATTCTCAAACATGAATTTAAACTATACTTAAGTTCATTAATCAACAATCCAAGAATTACAACTCCAAAAACTTCACAAAACCAACTAACCTCTACATACATAATAATCAAGCCTCTCATGAATTATAACAACAAAACTAAACCTAATACTCAAGTAAAGTTAGGGTTTGGAGGGGTTATACCTTCCTTGGAGAGTGGAGAATCAAGTAATTAGCTTGGAATCACCCTTAAAAGTCCTTATCCAAGCTTAATCTAAACAAAAACTCAAGAACAAAAATTTTTGTTCTTGAAAAACACTATTCACCATCTTCTTCCATGATTTTTAGGAAGAGATTGTGAATGATTTAGAAGCTCAAACTTATAGGATAGCTATATCTATGTATAAGGAGTCTTAGATAATTACCTTGCTAATTAACAAAGCTTGGAACTAGGATTTTGAATTTTCTTTCTTTGAAAAAAGAAAAGAAGCCGAGAGCTTTTGATGAAGAAGGTGAAATAACTTTGTGTTTTTGGTGAAAATGAAATGTTTTGGCTTGGTTGGTTGCTTTTGATTTGATTTATTACCTTTTACCATGGTAACTTTTGTGTGGTTCTTAATCAACCAACAACACACCTTTCTTTGTCATGCTTATGTCACCTTGTTATGTCATCCTCCCCCACTTGTCCTCCTCTTATTGGTTTGATGACATCATCCTCACTAACCTCTTTGATTAGCTTCTAATTTCTTGGCTAATGACCGCTGATATGTTATACGGTTCGCTTAACTTTCATTTTCGTTTATCGTTTGAGGGATCATACTCGGGATCTTATTACTTGGGTTCCCTTAACCTTTCTCAATACATTATATTCCTTTTATGATCCTCTCTTAAAATCCTTGAATTTAAATCCTTTTTATCCTGTTATCTTATACTCAATTCTTTCGGTATCTGGTGGATTTTCGGGAAAAAATCAAAGTGTTCGGATTTGGATTCTGACGATCTTTACATACACTTATTTATCATATAGAGTACTAATAAGATCTCAGAATAACAATAGAAGAACCCCTACATAGTGTGGTATGAAAAGTTTTCTTATTCAGCATAATCAACACAAACACTATTCATAAGGGTTTCAAAAATTCCAAAAATTGGGGTTATTACACTAGTTTCTATCTCCCCCTCAGTCTTGTTGGCAGGAAGGAGTAGTGGATTTGGAATTTTTGGCCTCACAGCTTCAGGAAGAGCATGTAGAGGAACATTCAAGGTACCCATGATAGCTCCCAAAGAAACTTAATTTTGCATTTGAATATGTTTGTGGGAGTCTACCAGGATCCTGATGTCATTCTGTTGACTCTGCACTAGAGAAGTGAGAGCATTAACCTGAGCTGTGAGTGAGTCATTTGAGGCTTGGAAAGTTGAAACTTGCTGTTGTAGAGATTGTATTTGGAGATTTGTTGATGTAGAAGAAGGTTGTTGCGAACTTGAAAAGATAGGAGAACCAAAAGTAGCTTGAACTGTCTCATTGATCCCTTGCATTAGAAGAGCAGATGGTTCATATCTAGCTTGATGAAGTTGATCCTATTTGACCCTTGTGTCATTGTTACTTGTAATATGATTCTAGACAACTTCATGCAAAGCTACAAAGGATTGCTTCAGTTGCTTGATGATTTGCTCTATGCTGGACATATCAAACCTTGCCATTTGATCAACAAATTTCTGAAATTTATTCTTGATCTCAACTTGAGTAGGCACAAGGTCATCCAATTTGTCCTTCACCAATCTTATAATTCTATCTTGATGACTGTTCAGAGTCTGTTGCAATACTTTACCAATAAGGTGAAAAGCTTTGAGTTTTGTCTTGTAGACCTCTGTAACAGCATCATAAACTTCCTGGGGACTGAGAGTTTGGGAATTGCTTCCCAAGATAGTTATATACTCATCTCTAAACCTAGCCAAAACCTCATCCATCTCTAGACTGAAGTCTTTGTCCAACCAAGCATCGACATTGGCATCTTGTTCAGCTTCATTGACAATTTTCTGTTGTTGTTCTTCAACATCTATTTTGTAAGACAACAAGATTGCTTGATAGTCCTGATTGGACATGTCTGTTGTAAGAAGCTGTTGTGTGATGTTGGAAAGTTCAGAGAGTTGATCTACTAGAAGGTCATTCATGGTGATTGGTTGAGTCTGAGCATTCTGGAGCCACTGGGAGATTAGGTGTGAGGGTTGTTGAGAGGGGTTTGAAGTAGATGGTATGCTTTTGGATTTGAAGAGGAGGATTGAGATACAAGAACACCACCTGTAACAGATGCCACAATTTGACTCACAGTTGGAACTGTGGTTGTGACAATGTGTTGTTCATCAATAATGGGAACCTCCAATTGAATTGGAGGGGATTTGAACAGGTTACTGTCATGTACCATGGCCTCAAACCCTTTCTCTTCTTGCAAAAAGTTGGAACTTGAATGTGCTTGACTTGCCTCCCCTATAACAGGCTCATGGGTAATTGGACTCCTAGCTCCAATTGTTAAGACATGTTGTGTATATGTTGTGAACTTGATGATTTCATTAACAAAATACCTTGGTAGATTTAACTTAGTGAAATATGTAGCACTCAACGGATAATAAAATATAGTCCCGATGGATGACTCAATATAGTCCCGACGGATGATGATTTGACATCCATCGAGTGAGTAGCTTATGTAACAATAAGTCATGTAGCACATTTCTACAAACATATTTGTTTAGATTCTGTAGTAGCATATAAGTCATGTTGACTTTAATTAGATATGCAGAATAGGTTGATTAATTGTACATAGATGATGTCTTGTAATTCTGCATAAATGAAATGAAGTCAAGTGCCAAATAGCTACCCGATGGATAAACAACAATGCTACTCGATGGATGATCAACAAGGAAACCCGACGGATAATCAATTCAAACATCTGTTGACAGTGACAACACAGTCACATGCGTCGAGTGTATGCAAAAGGAATGTGGAAGCCTATTCAACTGGGTTTTTGAGAACAAAGAAGCATTGCCATTTTTCCATGCTATTATGAAGATATTCAAAGATGCTGAAACAGAGTAATGAAGTAGCATAATATTAGACTTGATAGGTTTTGTTTTATTATCTTGTCTTATTACTGTGTAATCTTGGTGATATATAAACCAAGAGTAGCAATTAGAACAACAAGAAGACTAAGCAAGTATTTTCTCAGAGAAACATTTGTAAGTTGTATCCTTAGCATTTCTCTGTAAGTTTAGTTGTTCTTATTTGTAAGAAGTTGTGAGCTATTCAAGCTTCACAGAGTTCTCTTGATATATATATATATATCTGGTGGATACATTCAAATCCACCAGAAAGTTTTAAAGACTTGCGTTTTTATTACCTTGTGTTTTAATTCATATTTAACTTGTTATTCCGCACTTTGCAAATCAAAACACTGTCATATATATAACTTAAGTTAGAACATTTTATAATTCAGAAAAAGTTTTAAGAATTCCATTCAACCCCCCTTCTGTAATTCTTGTTGCATTGTTAGGGACTAACAATTGGTATCAGAGCAAGCTCTTAAAGAACAAATAGTTTAAAGATCACAACAAACAACAAGATGAACAAGAAGGATGTTGGAGTCAAGATTCCTTTTCTGGACAAAGACAATTACCATCATTGGAAGGTAAAGATGCATCTTCATTTACTTTCTCAAGATGAGGCCTATGTAGATTGCATAGAGAGAGGCCCTCATGTACCAATGAGAGCTGCAACTGGAAATGAGCCATCGGTTCCCAAGCCAAGGCATGAATGGTCAGATCCTGATATTGAACAAGTCAGAAAGGATAAAAAGGCCATGAATATTTTGTTTAATGGAGTTGATGGTGACATGTTTGACAACATCATCAATTGCAAAATTGCCAAGGAAGTTTGGGATATAATTCAGATTATCTGTGATGGCACTGAACAAGTTATAGAAAACAAGATGTAGTTACTAATTCAGCAATATGAGCATTTCCATTTTGAAGAAGGTGAACTCTCACTGATATCTTTAGTAGATTTCAAAAGCTACTAAATGCTCTAAAGCTGCATGGAAGAGTCTACCAAACCAAAGATTCTAACCTCAAATTTCTGAGATCCCTACCAAAAGAATGGAAACCAATGACAGTCTCCTTGAGAAACTCACAAGAATACAAGGAATTTATACTAGAGAGACTGTATGGCATTCTAAAGACTTATAAGCTTGAAATAGAGCAAGATGAAAGAATGGAGAAAGGGAGAAAGAAAGGAGGATCCATTGCACTGGTTGCTGAATTAGAAAAGGAGAAGGAGATGAAGATAGAAGCTGTTGAGTCTACATCAAAGGTCTGTGAAAACAAGGACAAGGGGCTGGTAGCAGAAAATAAAGATTCTTTAAGCCAAGATGATATGGATGACATTGATGAATATCTAGCATTTCTTTCCAGAAGATTTTCCAAGCTCAAGTTCAAGAAGAACTTTGCAGCAGCTAATCCAAATAGATACATGGTGGATAAATCAAAATTTAAATGTTTCAAATGTGGCTTGGCAGGGCACTTTGCTAGTGAGTGTAGAAAGTCAGATTCCAGCAAGAAGAAGTTTGAGCCTGTGGATTATAAATAGAAATATTTTGAGTTGCTCAAACAAAAGGAAAGTGATTTCAGTACACAAGAAAAGACTGGGCAGCAGATGGTCTGGATGAGGATGAGGATGTCAGCTATGTCAATCTAGCCCTAATGGCCAAGTCTGATGAAACATAGACAAGTTCTTCAAGTAATCAGGTAATTGTTAGGGCGAAAACATGCGTTAAAATTTACGCAAGTATACGCGTTCACAAGTAGTATAAGATATAAATCAGATTCGTTCCCACAGAGACTGGTTTAAGTTAAGTTCAATTTATGCACCTATGCAACAATGTATGGTTATCGCTCAATGTTAAGACAAATAACACATTGGGTTTTTATTAAACTAAGAGATTATACTAAATAACATTAACTAAGAGAATTGAGGTTGAATTACTATATATGACAAACATGGGATTCTAACTTCATTAAATACTTCATTCAATAGCCTTTTCGTTCTTAACCTTAGCATGTGATGGTGATGACACTAATCAGATAACATGAAACTGATAAACGCTAACTTTCGTTGCACGAGTACCATTCTACCAGACATCCACAAAAGATATAGAAGCTGGATAGGCACCAATTATATTGAGACCCTATATGTCTATAGAATTTGACAATATAACGGTTTAAGCATAAGTTATCTATCTTGATTACATAGGAAAGTAAAACGGTTAGAGGTACCTACGAATCATGCATAACAAATACATGAACCTATGCTGGCATGGTAAGTTCTAAACCTCTATATTCACTGTCGCTTCAGTAGAGATTAACACGCTATCTTATATGTTAGCTACGCACATAAGATGAATAAGCACAACCAATACTAGGATATCAATCAATCACCACACACAAAGATATCGAAATAAATTAATTATTGAAATCCATAAGTAAATCCACTAGAACCCCATGTAACGATTAGCTCATAATTGAACTCATCGTCATCATGGGTTGCAATGAAAGCATGGTATAAACAAAGTCTTAATAAACTGAATAATAATTAAAGTAAGAATAAACAAGATCTAGGTTCAACAAGAACGAAAACGAGCATCCAAAGTTACAACTAATTCAAAGAAGCACAAGTTGAAAATAAGATCTTATTTTTTGGAGTTATTTTTGAAAGGAATATGTCCTAAGTCCAATCATGTATGAGGATTTAGGAATAACTTTTATGTAATCTGTTTTGATTTCATTGATATTAATAAAAGACTTGTTTTGTTTTTATTACGGGCTTTATCTATTTAAGTGTTTAAATAAGATATACCATAGTTTAGAGTAAAGCTTTTTATGGATTATGATGAGATCATAATAGTGAGACCTAAAAGATGATAACTCTAAACTTAAATAGTTCTTGGTCGTAGGATTACTAATTGGTAATTAATAATCCGCAGAGATCGGTACATACTATGCTTGCTTCATTATGAAGGATGTCTGTTCTCATAGACATTTGTGTGGTGACAATATAGCTAGTATGTAGGTGCTTATTATGGAATAAGTTCACTGAACATGACTCGCACAGCTGAACAACTGATGGAGTTCACTCACGTGTCAGCAGTTGTTCACATAGTGATAGTTGTACAAGTATCCTTATACTTGAGGTCATCATAGTCATCTTGTGTACACTGAACTATGCTTTGGTTTAGTTCTTAGTCTCCAGGGACAATTATTAGGGCTCTACTGGGTATAGGAATTTGTACACGAAGATAGTGTATGATCAATAAAGGATCTACCCCTTCCAGTGAAGGAAGCGAATGTTCAAGACTGATCCACTTATGCTAGTTCAGGAATCTCTGGCCAGAGTAAATGAAATTAGAAAGGAGTTTCTAATTTGCATAGAACTACGCATAGTAAATGGTAAGCAAGTGATTGAATTAGATAGGCTTGACACGAGATCCATGCCTTGTATTTAATCGGGACATTGTAGGGTAGAAGGAGTTTATTGTACGGTAACTATTCACTGAATAGGTTCTTGGTATTCTAAGCAGTGAATTCATATTATCCGGATAGTTGCGATATGCTGAGAAGTATCCCTCACGATGTAGAATAAATGTGATTAATTAATTAATCATATTTAATAAATTAGAGAATTTATATAAATAATGATAAAATAGTTTTATTATTATTTATTTCTACTACCGGCTTAATATTGAACCTACAGGGTCACACCATAAAAAGAGAATGATTTAATGGTGGAGGAAATAATTAATAATGGCTAATAATTATTTATTTATGAAATAAATAATTAATTGGCAAATTTAATAATTGATTAAATGAGATTTAATTGATTATAAATTAATTAAGAAAAGTTCTTAATATTATTAATTAAGAATTTAATTTTTGGAAATTAAATCAAGAGAGAGAATTATAAATATACTATTATAGACCCTATTTTTATAATAATATTTATGGGAGAATTTCAGCTGAAAATTTTGCCTATAAATATACTATTATAGACCCTATTTTTATTTTGAACCCCAAAAAAAAACCCAAAAAGTTTGGAAAACCCAATTCTCTCCACCTCCTTCCTCCTCCTTAACATCGTTTTCTTGGTGGATACCGGTGGAGTGCTTCACGTTTGAGGAGCAGCTGCTAAGGATCTCCGATCGTTGCTTTTGGATCGCATATTAAAGGTTAGTAATCGATCCCTCGTTTTTACCATGATTTATATGCTTTTATTTGGATTTTATGTGTAAAAGTGTTTTACCATGCCTCCACTGCGATTAAAATCCAACAGTTTTGTGCTTCTAGGTCTTCTCCTTGGTATCCCAATCTTCCCGAATGATGAAAACCCTTTTTTTAAGTATATATAAGCCCATATTGGACCTGGACCCTTAAAATCGTCAAATTCCACTCAAAAAAGGCTTTTTCAGCGAAATCAGCTAACTCAGCCGCGCATCGGCGGGCGGCCGCACGGCACACCAAGCGGGCGCCTGAGGCCTGTCTGGAAAAATTCTGATGAATCTTGTTTTGGCCATAACTTGAGTTCTACTCGTCAGAATTAGGAGATTCAACTGCCCACGCGAAGCTAACGAGATTCTCTACAACTTGAAAATGGCCTTGAATTCCAAATCTGATCACTTTTTATCATATTTCCTTTAAAAGATCATTTCTTCATTTAATTGATACCTGAATGCAATAACACAAAAACATATCAAAATACCAACAACTTGAGTCCAAAACACCAATTTAAGCTTGTAATAAAGCATTCCAAGTGGATATAAAATCCACTTATCACACCCCCAAACTTGAATCGATGCTTGTCCTCAAGCATAAATAGACTCAAAACTAAAAAACAAACCTAATGCATGAATGCAACTACGTGAATGCAACTAAATGATAATGCAATCGATCCCCTCAGAATAACCATAACCAAATGAATAAGCCAATGCTTCTAAGAATGCAATGACTTAAAACAGAGTTCGAATAATTCCCACAAACCAACTCATAAACCAAAAATATGCATGTGTGGAATGCTTAACAGATATCTCTCGATACTAGATCAATAACCATAACTTATCTATCATCGAAACAATCAAAAATTTATAAACAGAATAGACAATAAATGCATTATGACTCACAACACCTCATTTCTACTAGAGTTATACAAGGATTCACACTATTATTGAGCACATAACAAAGATGCTTATTTGACCGTGTAATGAATGAGATCCCAAAAGACTTATGCAATAATACCCATATAGCGAGCGTTAGGTTAGCGGATCCCAGACTATAAAAGCCGTAGATTACTAGGTACAGAGTCCCCTAAGAACTTAATAACTCGAGTATTAAAGAGCTCACTCTTGATCAATTATGCATAAACACATACTTTTTTTTTCTTTTTTTTCTTTTTTTTTCTCTTTTTTCTCTTTTTTCTTTTTTTTTTTCTTTTCTGAATAAGTGCGTTTCGCTCCATCTCATTCAACCCTAGACTACTCATAAAAATATGAGCCGGCTACTAGCCATTTGACGCCTAGCCTTACAACAACTAGCAATGAAATCCAAGTTTTTCTCCAGATAAAAAAATCAGTATTTTTACGTCATTACGAGAATATCACAAATTCTAAATATAACCAAGTGATTAAATCTCAACAACAAACAAGTATGATCATGAACTAGATCAAAAGCAACCCTATAAGACTTTGTGAAAATATTTGTTTCTGACATGCAAATCAATTCATTAGGACTTAAACATCCCTCCATTCATCATCACCACACTCAAATCAACATTAACTTATCAAATATCATAGTTCATCTTAAGGGATCATGCTAAATATGCATGCAAATGCAACTATATGAAATCACATAAAAATAAACAAATATGTCCTAGATGAACAAATCATGTAAAAATATGAATGAACTACAACTAAACATGCAATTTGAATCAATATGAATCTATATGGACACACACACTACTAATCCTTACATTATCACCCCCAAACTTAAAATTTTCAATTTCCTCATTGAAGGTAATAATAAGGATTTCAGGCATACCTAGTCATCGGAAAGATCACCCTCCTCGGGTGGAGGATCAGGTGGCCAATCAACCTCGCCACCAGTGTCCGACAAATAGTAGCGAAAGCGTGTGTCAAATATTCATCAAAATATCGGTGGATGACATGCATGGCCTCCATATTCCTAGTCAATCTTCTATACCGTGCATCACCAACACTAGTCCTATCAAGTGCCTGTGGTGCACGAGAGGGACCATCTGTAAGCACGACAGAAACCGTCCGGTCACCCTCTACATCATCAAAAGTATATCCCAACCCCTTTTCAGGGGGTGCACCTAAGAATGCATAATTCAAGTGATCTGGTAGTGGGTTGAGCTCAAGTGTGGGAGCATCTTCAGTCGACGGCTCGAGACATTCTTGAGAAATTTTCAGCTCTGCTAACCCAAGAGAATCGAATGGCATATCCAACTTCCTCATCCACGGAGATGCATTCAAATCCTTTAATTGCTCCGCTCCTTCTTTATTTTCAATAACTGATTCCCCTATTAAGTATCTCTCTAAGGTATCTGACTTTGGCAATTGCTCAGGCTCTGAATTTACTACAGAGTCTACCCACTCTACTTTAAAGCACTCCTCTTTAGCTGTGGATAACTTTATTTCCTTGAACACATTAAAAGTGACCTTTTGATCGTGAACCTTCATCGTAAGCTCTCCTTTTTGTACATCAATCATAGTTTGGCCTGTAGCCAAGAATGGTCTTCCCAAGATAATGGGAATCTTCTTATCTTCCTCAAAGTCTAGAATTACAAAGTCAGCAAGAAAGATGAGTTTATCCACCTTGACCAAGACATCCTCCATTATACCTCGTGGATAAGCGATGGAACGGTCAGCTAGTTGCAATGACATGTATGTTGGTTTTGGATCAGGCAGACCAAGCTTCTTGAAGATAAATAAGGGCATCAGATTGATGCTGGCTTCCAAATCACATAAACACTTGTCAAACGACAAGTTTCTAATAGTACAAGGAATAGTGAAGCTTCTGGGATCTTTAAGCTTCGGAGGCAATTTTTGTTGTAGCACAGCACTACATTCCTCCGTAAGAGCAACGGTCTCTAAATCATCGAGCTTCACTTTCCGAGAGAGAATACCTTCCATAAACCTTGCATAGCTAGGCATCTGTTCAAGAGCTTCAGCGAAAGGTATGTTGATATGAAGTTTCTTGAACACCTCCAGAAACTTAGCAAATTGCTTATCCAACTTCTGCTTCTACAGCCTTTTAGGAAAAGGAGGTGGAGGATAGACCTGTTTCTCCCCTGTATTACCCTCAGGAGGAGTGTGTTCCACAGTTTTCTTCCTTGATTCCACTTCTGCTTCCTTTTGTACTTCTTCCTCAGCCACAACTGCATTTTCTGAAACTTGAGATTTTTTAGGCTCTTCGTCTTGCTGAATTTGGGGGCTTGCGACCTTTCCAGACCTTATGGTGATCGCGTTCACCTGTTCTTCAACTTCCCTCTTGCCTGGATTTGTTTCTGTATCACTAGGAAGCGTTCCTGGTGGTCGATTCAATAAGGCATTAGCATTTTGCCCTATTTGGTTCTCCAGAGTCTTGATAGAAACAGCCTGGTTTGGCATATAAGAGCCTGGATTTTGCACATAAGCCGCAACTCCTCCAATTCAGATTTCTCATTCGAAGATAGACATGCACCAAGAGTTTGTTGTTTTGGTGTAATTTGTTGCTGAAAACCAGGAGGGTTGAATAGCTTAATTCCAAACTACTGGAACGGCTGTTGCATCGCATTCTGATTGTTCCTCCAGCTGAAGTTAGGATGATTCCAGTTGTCAGGATGATAAGTGTCTGGAACTGGTTACTGCGATCTCTAAAAGTTGCTCACAAACTGAGCTGAGTCACTAGATATAGCGCATTGCTCCGTCACATGCGGACCTGCACACAGCTCACAAACACTAATTATCTGCTTAACACCATAGTTAGCCATAGAATCGCTCTTCATAGACAACACCTTTAGTTGAGTAGTGATAGCCGTAGTTGTATCCACTTCAAGAACTCCTGCTACCTTGCCCTGTGGACATCTCTAGGTTGGATACTGATATTCATTAGCAGCCATCAGTTCAATTAGATCAGAAGCTTCCTCATAGCTCTTTGCCCATAATGTTCCGCCTGCTGCTGCATTGAGCATGGGTCTGTACTGTGCTCCCAACCCATTGTAAAAATAATTGATGATCATCCAATCAGGCATTCTATAATGAGGACACTTCCTAAGCATCTCCTTGTAGCGCTCTCAAGCTTCACATAAAGATTCTCCTGATTGCTGCGCAAATTGAGTAAGAGCATTCTTGATTGCAGATGTCTTCGCCATAGGGAAGAATTTAGTAAGAAACTTCTGAGCAAGATCTTCACAAGTAGTAATCGAACCAGCTAGTAGAGAGTGTAACCATCTCTCACTACACCATAGAATGTATATAGCAATAGCAAAAATATATTGCCTTAAGGGCTATTTATGTTGCAGTAGAATATATGGCAATAAATATGCAAAATTTTGGCGTTGCATCCGGTGGTGATGCAATAGAGGTCTTATAGTAACACTTTAAGTCATTTATAGCAACAACAAAATATTATTGCAATAAATCATATGCAGGAACAAAATGTATTTTACAGCAACGCAGTTAAATCATTGCAATAGTTGTTTTTTTCTGCTAAATAACCACCTTATGGCAACATTAATTAGTCCAATCATAATGAAATTTAAGGTCAAATTTAACAAATATAGCAACAATTTTGATCCTATTGCAGTATTTTAGAGCATATGTAATTATAAAATAGCAACATATTTGGACACAATTGTAACAATATTTAAAAAAAAAAAATAAGATGTGCCTGTAAATATAGACTAAACAGATATTTTTTATGCCACAAATCCAAGCATTAATATCATTTTATATATATTAACAACAATTCAAAACCTCTGGTTGTTCCAGCATTGTGATACAAACATTTCAAAATGTAAGTCAGTACACAATGGAAAATAATTACAACAAATTAACTAATAAACAAAACTACTAGTAATCTTTATTTAGTTTCTTCGCTGCCAAATATTATCCATCTTCCAAACTATTCTATTGCCTTGCTAATTCATCGGGAGATATCTAATTTCTTGACCAGCACCTTTGTTGTTGGAGGTGATACAATAATATGGCAGGCAATCGAGCTAATAAAGCCTTCTTTCGCAGCTTTATTCATATTTGTAACAGGACCACCCCAAAGTAATACACGACATATTGTTGGGTTACAACCATGGTGTGTTCAAGTGCTGCATAATCAGGAAACAAAATTTATATATTTCCCTACTTAATACAGTTGGAAATTATTAAACTAAAAGTCAAAAATATGGGGAGGATTTGAGAACCTGGAGTAATATAATTACAAGTGCCTGCAATAATAGTTTGAGTGGATGAATCAATATAGAAAATTGAGTATACCTCCATTCTCAGACATCACAAGTAGTCATCTCATTCTGCGCTTTGGCTGCACCTAGAAATGGCATACAACAGAATGTTCCATTAGAGAGGTAAATTTAAATTGAGGACTTCAATTATTTTCATAAACTATACAAGCAGAAATATATGCACTAGTACAAGCACAGATGTTGTACATTGATGTTGAACTCTACAATACTGATGTTGTACACAAGGGAGCTGCATACATTCTCTGCACGCAGGTTCTTATCATGTAGATACCATATACTCAAGTTTCATTCTTTCCAATGATCAATTGTACAAGCATTTTATTTTATCTTTGATTTTATCTTACAAAACAGTAAAAACTGAAAGCAATTCATAATCTTCAACCAAAAGCCAATTCCCTGCATATGTTGATAGTGCTACTATATGTGATAACCACAATGGCAAACCAACATTCAACACTTTTTGCAAACAAGACCCAAATTACCAAGATGGCAATTTGTTACCTCTTTTTGGACCATAGCTACATCCTGCTTTGATTGTGGCTCTAACATCCCATACTGAGGCCCTGTTGTAAAATAAGAAGTGGGATAATATATCATCGATGTAGTTGAGCTACTACAAACCTGCCAAAAAAATAGGCAACTTAAGCAAATTGTCTCATAAGTTGATTTGTTGTATTTATTTTTAAAATTTACAATGAAGAAAATTGAATGGAACTATATAATATGAAGTTTTAAGATACCAAGATGATGCGGAATAAAAGAAATGTTACTGAATTAACCAAGTGGGGTAAATGAGGTAGACTGAATTAATGAAAATGCAAGCGAAAATCAGATGTTAAGTATGTAGTTATTGTTGAAACATAACAGGGCTTTGGAAACAACTTCAGCAGCATCAGCAACGCCTACGCTTCCTGTTTAAGGAACAAATCCACATGCACCTCCTATTTGTGGCAGGTTTCCATTAACATTTTTCTGAGAACCAATTTGAGGAAAATAGGCATCTGCCTTGCCTGTCAATGGAAGAGAAAAACTTGTAGATGAACATTTCATACCTCAAACAATTTGCAACTCCAACGCCAAAATCATACTTCAAACAATCAGCTTGCATACCATCAAACATGTTCAATTCCAGAATAACCTATTTGTATATCAACATTCTATTACTACTTTGGTTGTGCTTGCTGGGACGTCGTCAAGCTGCTACTACTGCTCTATCACATTCAGTTTGCTTCTCCAACTCTAGATGTTAAAGCAAGAACCTCGTGTGATATTTCCCAGTTTCCACTCTAAATGATAAAATCTCAAGGACTCCGTTATATACTCAATTATCAGATAAAAAAATCTATATTAAATAATCACTAAAATCATTAAATCCTGAATTATATAAAAACCCTAATTAAGAAACTTGGTACAAAAAAACATAAAAACATATGAAGCTCATAAGAATAGAGTATTGCTCAAGTTTACACCAAATTAAACACAAATACCTCAAACAAAAAAACAAATAAAAACACTAATTAAGAACAAGAAGATTGTAACTTAAGAACGAGAAACAATATTTGAACATAGAAAAACAAACTAATTAACATTTCAAAGTAGTAATTTGAAGAAAGAAGAAAATTTATAAATCAATTTGGGGGAAATGGACTAACGGTCGAGTTTTTACCATTTTGCTGCTTGAATATCTCTCTCTCCCCTGCTCGTGTGTGTTTGGGTGTGTGGGCGTGTGTAGTGTTGTGTTATTTTGTTTGTTTTATTTGTTTTTATTTTTTGTTTTGTTAATTTTGGTCAGCCCTGCAAAATTTTTAACTTGAAATATTTTGAAGCCCGCCACTATTTTGTATCCAAAATTTGAATGTATCGCAACACCTTGAATAATTCGTTGCAATAAAATGTTAATTTACAACTCCCTCCAAATTTTACACCCCATTTGCAATGCTTTTAAAAATCCTTGCAATAAATGAAATAAGTTCTCTCAATAGCAACATTTTTTCATAAAGTTTTAGAAATGTGGTTGCCATAGCCAATCTATGGTGTAGTGTCTTAGCCTTTTCCCTCAGAGAGAATGGGAACAGTCTCAGCTTCACAGCATCTTCAGAAACACCGTTGAACTTGAAGGTGTCGCAGATCTCAATGAAATCCCTAATGTGCATATTGGGATCTTCAGTTGGAGAACCCTTAAACTGGATTGAATTATGTACCCAATGAATTATGCCAGGCTTGATTTCAAAGGTATTAGCTATGATAGCTGGCCGGAAAATGCTAGATTGAATTGATCTTGGGTTGAGAAAACTCCATCAAGGCTTTCGCTCGTGCTGCTGGATCTCCCATTGTAATGAGTACATGAAACACAAACAAATAAATCGTGAAAGTAAAAGAATCCGAGTCAGTGAACTTTAACGGCCACTGATGACAAGCACATAAACTAAAAATTAACACCGAGTCCCCGGCAGCGGCGCCAAAAACTTGTTACGGCGAAAACACGCGCTAAAATTCACGCAAGTATACGCGTTCGCAAGAAGTATAAGTTATCCAGAAGAGATTGATAGCAGCACAAGACCGTCAAAGGAAATATGCAGATCAATCTAGGAAAGATATGGAATTTGAAGAAGGAAATCTGGTGTTACTGAAAGTATCGCCGTGGAAAGGATTGACACAATTTGGAAAGAAAGGAAAACTGAGCCCAAGATATGTCGGACCTTTTGAGATTTTAAAGCGCGTTGGCAAAGTAGCTTACGAGCTGGCGTTACCTCCTCACATGGAGCACATTCACAATATTTTTCCCGTATCGATGCTTAAGAAGTATAATCCAGACTCCAGGCATGTAATCGAATATCAGCCGGTAGAACTTCAAGCAGATTTATCATATGTAGAGAGTCCGATAGAGATTCTAGAAGAAAGAGAGAAAGTGTTAAGAAATAAAGTGGTAAAGTTAGTAAGAGTACTGTGGAGAAATCCAAAGGTTGAAGAGTCAACATGGGAGTTAGAAAGTGATATGAGAGAAAAGTACCCTCATTTATTTCCTTAGGAGATTCTGAGGACAGAATCCTTTGAAGGGGGAAGGATGTAATATCTGGGACATATCGTGTAATTATTTTTGCTAATAAATAAATATTATGCATGTTAAGTGGTATATGTATTTGGATGTTTAAAATTAATATCAATTGAGTATTTTAATTTTTATATGTCCAAAATAAAATATAGATAATTTTCATATCTTTCTATTTATTTTTACGTTGATTTATGATTTTATAGGAAATTTATGGATTTTATAAAATCTTTTTCTGAGTATCTATAAACTATTTTATATAATCGGGAACCAACTGACGTCACCGTTTTTACGTTTTTATAACCCGAAACTCTTCCGAGAACTCCTTCCTAACCTAATTGCAATATTTAGAGCATTTTCCATGTTTCGACTTTTTCGATCCGGCGTACGGTTTGTCCTGTACGGGTCCCGACGCAATATTTTCGATACATTATTCATTTCGGTAATTCAATAAAACTCCTCGTAATACGTGTAACCAGGCGCTGAGACCAAGACCGCAGTACAAATTGTACTGATTTGGATAATTATCCCGAAAACCGGTACGCGTTTGGATCTGTTTTTATAAATAAAGGTACCATTTTGTATACGGAATGATCCAACGGGATACTAATTTTCCGTAATTATAAATAGCCTTTACCGTATTTTATTTCGTACCGAAAATCCTTTGCAAACAGTAATTATAGAATTTTCCAGAGAAAAACCTTAATTTCATAAAACCTACCGAGAATCAAACCTCACTTTCAAGGTGTTACCGGAATCCGTTGGTGAAGCTCGAGTACTCAAATCAAAGCTCTGGAAATTTACTATCAGAATTTGTGCTTCATATCAATGTAGAATCAAAAGTTTATTTTTTGTAATTTTATTTATTTTCGAATTATTTTGATTAAAAATATGAATTTTTGTACGGATGATTGTTTGAATAATTTGATGCTTGCATATTGTAGAGCTTGTTCTCCTGATGATTTTCATATGTCATATGACTGATTTGGAGTTCAATAACATGTTCAAAATTGAGTTTAATTTTTGAATTTTAAAATTAGGGTTTATAACCCGTATGAATGTTCTTAATTGAAAATTAGGGCTTTTTATTCTAGGGGTTATTAGTTCTTGAAATATAGTGGGTTGTGTTCCTTGTGAAATTTGAAATCGATTGGTGTATAGCTCGTTAACAGAGGATTCCTGAATCGAAGGGAGATGTGTTTTTAAGTTTACATCGAGCTCGCCGGAAACCGGCGAACTTCCCGGTCATATTCCGGCCAACTCAGGGGTTATTTGTGTGATTGAATGGTATGGTTAAATTCCTTGTGAATTGTAGATTAATTCTGGAGCTTTTGATGATGGGAGGATTCCGGGAACGAATTCTCCGGCGAACACCGACTGGTTTACGGCAAGGGGTGGTAAAATTACAGTTAGGTCCCTGTATTTTTGAAGATGGTGAAGTTTAGTTCCTATAATTTGCAAAGTTTTCAAAAATAGGATTCCTGTTTATAAAATGTTTAAAAATCATATTTCCTATTTATTTTAATTATAAAAATTCATTTTTAATTTCTGAAAATTCCAAAAATTATTATTTTAATTCCAAAAATTATTTTTAATTTAAAAATAAATTTGAATTAATTAGTTAATTAATTTTAGTTAATAATTAAATTGATTAATTGGTCAATTAATTGAAAATTAATTGATTAATTGATTTAATTAATTATTAATTGATTTTAATTAATTATTTAATTAGATTTAATTATTTAATTAGATTTAATTATTTAAAAATGATTTAAAAATTCTGAAAAATAGTTTCGAGCTTTAAAATATTATTTTAAATTGTTTTCAAGGCTCGATAATTATTAAAAAATTATTTTGAAGCCAGATGTGGCCAACCGAACTCTGTTTAATGCTTTAAAATTGATCCAACGACCCGTTTTAATTCTGAAAAATGTTTTAAAAATCATATTAAATACCCGAAAGCTTGTTTATGACCCAAGACTCCTTTATAAATGATATATCATTGATTGTTTGATGTGTTATGTGTTATATGTGACTTGTTGCTTGACTGACGGTCTATATGTTTGGTGTTTACTTGTTTATAGCATAATTTTCAATCCGTTAATCGGATTTGGGTAAAACGAAGGGTAGATAGAAGTGTATATCAAATAGAATCGTATGAGTTGAGTATTGATAGATGTTTATGATATGTGAGCAGAAGAGGCAAGTCGTAGGAAATGGAAACAGATAATCGAGGAGGAGGAGATTGTAATTGGAAGTTAGAGAAGTATAACAAGCTAATATCAGGCAAGTGTTTTGAACTTTCTCGAGATATATTGTAGTTGATTGATAGTCCTGTTCTATATTGCATGTGCTTTGAAGCACTGAACCCTAAAAATTGATTCCAGTTGTTGATCTTTGAGGCGTAAACCTTATTCTTTCTGAACCATTGATTGTTGTATACCTGAATGCGAACCACAGATATACAATACTACTCCACAAATAGATACAAACTAAATGCCAAACACTGAATCAAATTGCTTACATACTCAAACCATTTGTAACACCCCCAAATCCGGGGTCGGGGATCCGGGTTGTCACGAGTTCCATTTCACTTAATGTAATAACCCCAATTTTTGGAAATTTTGAAACCCTTATGAATAGTGATTTTACAGATTATGCTGGATAAGAAAACTTTTCATGCCACACTATGTAGGGGTTCTGTTATGGATATTCTGAGATTTTATTAGTACTCTATATGGTATATAAATGTATGTAAAGATCGTCAGAATCCAATTCTGAACACTTTGATTTTTCCCGGAAATCCACTAGATACGGAAAGAATTGAGTATAAGGTAATAGGATAAAAAGGATTTAAATTAAAGGATTATAATAGAGGATCATAAAAAGGAATATAATGTATTGAGAAAGGTTAAGGGAACCTAAGTAATAAGATCCCGGGTATGATCCCTCAAACGATGAACGAAAACGAAAGTTAAGCGAACCGTATAACAGATCAACGGTCATTAGGCAAACAATTAGGAAGTTAATCAAAGAGATTAGTGGGGATGATGTCATCCAACCAATAGAAAGAGGACAAAGGAGGGATGATGACATCATAAAGTGATGCAAGCATGACATAAGAGGGAAGGAAATGTGGTGGAATATTAACTACACAAAAATCAAGGTTAAATTGGTAATTAACCAAAAACAAATCAAATATTCAACCAACCAAGCCAAATAATTCATTTTTCATCAAAACAAGAACACAAGGCATTTTATTTTCTTCATGCTCTCGGCTTTTTACTATTTCAAAGAAAAGAATTTTCAAAATCCAAGTTCAAGGCTTCCTAAATTGGTAAGATAATTCCCTAGTATTCCTTATGCATAATTATGGCTATTCTATGAGTTTAAGCCTCCAAATCATTCACAATCTTCTTCAAGAAATCAATGAAGAAGACAATGAATAGTGACTTCAAGAATTTTAACTTGATTTTCTTGTTTTTCCTTTAAGATCCAAGCATCCCTAAGTCATCTCAAGGCTTCTTAAGGCTTCCTAGCTACTCACACCACTTCAAGGAAGGTATATCATCTCCAAACCCTAGATTTACTTTGTTAAATAGGATGATTTTAGTTGTTATGGTGATATAGTAGCTTAATGCTTGTTGGTTTAGAATTTGGGTTGGAGTGGTAGTGAAATGGATGGTGAATCTTGTTGTTTTGGTTAAAAGAACTTAGGTATAGTTAAATTCAAGCTTAAGCATAAGTATAAATGTTAATATTGAATTTATTGGGGCTGTTATGATGTGGTATGGATGGAGTTTGGATTGGGATGTGATTATGGCTTGATTATGGGTTGAATTGGAAGGGTATAAAATTGGGAAATCGCGTAAACATAGCCGTCGTAATGTCCGATTTACTTTAGACTGCTTTTGTTCATAACATTAGGACCCGAGAACCCCCTGCTAGATGTTGACCATTGCCATTTTTAGATAGCTCATGTTACGAGCTTCGTTTTGATATGTGGTTCGTTTCATTCCGATGAACGGTTTAGGAGAAACGGCCGTTTTAAGTAACGACATTTCGTGAACGAACCCTTACCCCTCGCCTTACTTTGAAACATAGGTTAAAGACCTTAAAGGACTAATTGAAGTATGAAACATTTATGTAAGGTGTAATAGGAAGTTGGTAAGACACTCGCGAAGGAATCGCCTTAAAACTCGAAATGGTTAAATTATTAAAAATGGTGGAGCCGAGAGTACTCGAGTGACTTAAGTAAATCGTTAAGCGCGAAAGCGAACGTTAGGACTCTAAATGGTTAAAGTCTAGTTTCTTAAGCGACCGGGGTTTAATTCCGACTTATGTTGTTGTTCATAGCTTATCGGACCCACTCTAAGCTTAAGTCTATCCGGGAGCACTCAGGCAAGTTTTCTACCCGTTATACTGTTGTTGTGATGTATATATGTATATGCATTATCTTGTGATAGATGCATGTTGGTTAATTAGCAAATTTTGTGATATATTGAAGCATGCTGATATGGTATATATATGCATGCCTGTTTCGTATTCTTGCCATATATATCTGTTGGTTCAGTTGATAATACCTATGCTAGAGAATAGCGGTAATTTGCATATACCCTTAGTATAGGGACCCAAAGGTGAAAACATTTTCTAAAAACGGGAGTCGAGGATCTTGAGTAGATTATATATATATATATTTATATATATATATGGTTATAGTTTTCAAAACTATTAATCAAATAAGGTTTATTCGATAACTTTATTTTATTAATGAATATTATCTTGAATATTTATTCGAGGACTTATGACTCCTTTATATTATTTATTGAATATTACTTGGATATTTATTTGAGGATGTATGACTCCTTTATTTTATTTAATGAATATTATTTATAATATTCATTCGAGGTATTATGACTCAGCTTATTATTTAATGAATATTATTTCGAATATTCATTCGAGGGCTTATGACTCAGCTTATTTTATTTATTGAATATTATTTGAATATTCATTTGAGGATCTATGACTCCGATTATTTACTGAGATATATTCTTTATTTTATTAAAGAATAAGGTGTCGATAAACAAACTCACTTTTGATTATTCAAATAAAGATAGCACTTTCGTATAGGTATATCTTTGGTTATTTAATATTCATTTCAAGTATAAGTTTTAAACTTCTACTTCAATTATTTTTATAAAGATTATTCTTTATGGAAATATTATTTAAATAATAATATTCAGATATTTTCTAATATATTGGGACTGATTTATTTTGTTAAATCAGCATCACTCCAAACATTCTTAAAAATATTTTGCGAGTCTTCAAAATGATTTTTAAAAGTTAGAGCGGATCCCAAAACTCATTTTTATATTTAAGATCCTCCTTTCGAAGGGGATTTAAATACTCGCTCAAAACCTGAGGGATCCGGCTCTGTGGTGTGTTTTATATTCGCAACAAGGTTGCTGTTTTGTTAAATGAATCGATTACTTACCCAACACTCGGGAAGTAAAATTCTTGGAACAAGTTAATCTATTAATAGGCATCGCCTGGGAAATATCGGTGAGTTCTCCTTTCCAACTAGATACGACTTCTTGGTGCAGCCGTATCAACAAGTTTCTACTTGGGGAAAGGGGGAACGAGCTTTACGTTTCAGAGTCATGGATTTCATCTGAACTAGGAGTGGCGTAAGTGGTCGAGTAGCGCCGGCCCAACCTTATTATATTGGCCCAAATGGCTTGGAAGTTCCGCTAAGACGGTCCATTTCTTAGGAGTTCAGTGTTCGGTTGACAAGTAAATCCGATAGGTTCTCCTCTACATGTAGAAAATGGTGGGGTTGCACTACTACGACTGATCATCGTAAGTGGTCTTCCTGGCGTGGTAAACTCCCGTAATGAGTTCGTCATCCAATTGGATATTTCTGCAACACTACCCAGAGCACTTCGATAGAAAGGCTACGGTTGGGCGATTGTTGAGTGTTGGCAGGGTCAAGTTTTCAAAATGATGTTTGCATCAAATGAAGTATCTCATAACTTCATTTTATTTTGATGATATTTTAAAGATTGAATCTATTCAAGTATTATCTTGTAGTCTCATCTATGTGATGAACTTTTGAACTAATTATAACTTGAACGGTGGTAGTTCAAGTAGTATTCGTAAAAGATATAAGTATATTGGAGTATCTTGTAACTTCATCTTTTAAACTTATATCTAGTTAATGGTTGTCTTATGAATGACAAAGACTTTCAGAAAAACGTTGAGACAAGGTTAGATATATGAGATCACCTTGCAACGATATTTTTATACAGTTATAAACTGGAACTCTGTGTATATTATGCATGGAAGAGGACTTCCAAGATTTTGAAAAGTATATATGTATATATACTGAATATTTTGTGACTTTATCGCATTAAAATATCAAACTTGGTTCATTTCTTTTGACCAAGACTTTCATGAGTACTATGAAAAGGCTCATATATTGTTAATCATTATAACTATTATTTTGGTGGGCTTGCTGCTCACCCTTGCTTTCTTCTTTCATCACACAACATCAGATAGACAAGACGAACAGGACCAAGCTCCCAATTCGCGAGCGGATAGGAAACGTTCCGCAGCTTCCTATAGGCATTGATGTCACTATAGCTGAGGTAGGAACTACCAATAGGCTAGGCTTCAACTTTTGATGTACCATATTTATGTATGTTTATGAATTGTAGTAATGGCAAAGAAATGTAAATTTATTCAGAAACCCTTTTAAGGTGTATTGGCATATAATTGTGGAATAAAACGACTTGTGTTATTTTTGAGTATTCATCTCTGAGACTATAACTTGTGGTGTGTGTGTGTATATTGTGGGGTCTCAGTACAGAGTAGTTGATTGTTTAATAAGATTGGGTGTTGTTAAGGGAAATGGAACTCGTGACAGCCCGGATCCCCGACCCCGGATTTGGGGGTGTTACAGAAGTGGTATCAGAGCTAAGTGTTATAAACCTCAGAGATTATATGACGTTAAAATAATAAGTGCACTAAGATAATAAGAACTCTTGCCAAGTTCATAGTCGGACTACCTAACGTAGTACTGACAGTTAAAACCCTTATGTGAACCCTTATAAATATCGTGATAGAAGCGTAGTTCGTTATCGTATATGGTAGCGGGACACCGAACCCTGAGGTTAAGGAGTAACAGCGCCATGATGTTTTATTACTAATTGGAGATCGGATTGTGGATCCGATAGAGCGTCCTAACGCAGGACCGGATGATTTTGATATTGAGGATGTAACGGTTGAGGATGTTGTCCTAGAAGGGATTGTTGCTGAGGACGATCCCGTGAAGGATCCTGACAAGAATGAATAAAGGACCACTGAGGAATTGATGACCATGGTTAGGGCAACTCCCAGAGGTAGGATTGGCCGTTCACTACCAGAGGTTCGTTCAAGTCTGTAAAGATAGTAGCCCCTTTAACGCGGCTTACTCGTAAGACTGAGAAGTTCGAATGGACAGAGAAATGCGAGAACAACTTTTAAGAACCGAAGCAAAGGTTGGTGACGTTCCCTATGTTGGCGTTGCTGGATGGAAAATGAGATTTTGTGAAGTGTAGTGACGCTTCGCATAAGGAATTAGGGTGCTTCTTATACAGCACAGCAAGGTAATCGCGTACGCGTCAAGACAATTAAGGGAATTTAAAATTCGATATCCCCACCCATGAGCTTGGGCTCATGGCAATAGTTTTGCCCTAAAGATTTGAGGCACTACTTGTATTGAGAGAAGTGCGAGATTCACAAACCATAGGAGCTCTAGTACATTTTTACGTAGAAAGAGCTCAACATACGCCAGAGGAGGCGTGTAACACCCCCAAATTCGGGGTCGGGGATTCGGGTTGTCACGAGTTCCATTTCCCTTATCAATACTTAATCTTAACAGTCAACCAACAACTGCGTACTGTGACCCCACAATATACACACACACCACAAGTTATAGTCTCAGAGATGAATACCAAAAATAACACAAGTCATTTTATTCCACAACTATAAACCATTTCACCATAAAAAGGGTTTTTGAATAGTTTACATATTCTTTGCCATTATTACAATTCATAAATATACATAAGTCTGACACAATAAAAGTTGAAAGCCTAGCCTACTGGTAGCTCCTACCTCAGCTACAACGGCATCAACGCCTACAGGAAACTGCGGAATGTTTCCTAACCGCTCACGAATTGGGAGCTTGATCCTGTTCATCTTGTCTATCTGTTGTTGTGTGATGAAAGAAGAAAGCAAGGGTGAGCAACAAGCCCACCGAAATAATATGTATAATAATTAAAAATATATGAGCATTCTCATAGTACTCATGAAAGTCTTGGCCAAGAAGAAATGAACCAAGCTGATATCTTAACGCGACCAAGTCACAAAATATTCAATATATATATACATATATATACTTTTCACAATCCTCGAAGTCCTCTGACAAGTATAACATACACAGAGTTCCAGTTTATAATTCTATAAAAATATCGTTGCAAGGTGATCTCATATATCTAACCTTGTCTCAACAGTTTTTCTGAAAATCTTTGACATGCATAAGATAATCATTTGCTAGATATAAGTTTAAAAGATGAAGTTACAAGATACTCCAATATACTTATATCTTTTCCAAATACTACTTGAACTACCACCGTTCAAGTTATAATTAGTTTCAAAAGTTCATCACATAGATGAGACTACAAGACAAGATTTGAATAGATTCAATCTTTGAACATCATTATAAATAATGAAGTTACGAGATACTTCATTAAGTCCCGATATATATACACCTATATATATATACATTTCATACACTCCTTGAAAACCTCTGTTATGAAAATTATAAACAGAGTTGCAATATCCAATGAATTTGGAAAGGAGAAAACCTTGGCATAAACCTGATATCTTGTTGATCAGGCAAAGATACCAATAAGTAACCTTTTCTACTAGTAGATGGACGAATTCCCCACTGGTCATCATCCTGGCCGCAATAGGACCTTATGCTGGACTGCCACTCAGCCACTTACGCATTTGATGGACTCCCACTAAGCCACTTACACTTTCATGGATGCCCACTGAGCCCATGTTGCTTATACCGACTCAAATAGATGAACTTACTTCCCGAACGATGGGCAAGTAATCAAGATGTTTTCTCAAAACAGCAACCTCGTTGCGAATATAAAATACACCACTGAGCCGGATCCCTCAGGTTTTGAGCGATTATTTAAATCCCCTTCGAAAGGAAGATCTTAAATATAAAAATGAGTTTTGGGATCCGTTCTAACTTTTAAAAATCATTTTGAAGACTCGAAAACATTTTTAAGAATGTTTGGAGTAATGCTGATTTAATGAAATAAATCAGTCCCGATATATTAGAAAATATCTGAATATTATTATTTAAATAATATTCCCATAAGGATAATCTCTATATAAATAATTTGAAGTAAAAGTTTTAAAACTCATACTTGAAATGAATAATAAATAACCAAAGATATACTTATACGAAAGTACGATCTTTATTTGAATAATCGAAAATAAATTTGATTATCGAAACACTATTCTTTAATAAAATAAAGAATATAATTTAATAAATAAGCGGAGTCATAAGTCCTCGAATGAATATTCAAAATAATATTCATTAAATAAAATAAACGGAGTCATAAGTCCTCGAATGAATATTCAACTAATATTCATTAAATAAAATAAAAATAAAGTTATCGAATAAACCTTATTCGATTAATAGTTTTGAAAACTATAACCATATATATATAAAAATATATATATTATACTCGGGAACATCGACTCCCGGTTTAGAAAAATATTCACCTTTGGGTCCCCTATACTAAGGGTATACGCAACTACTGCTTATCTCTAGCATAGGTATTATGCAGTTTATATACATTTGAATCAACAATTTGATATTAAGATTACGAAACAGACATGCATATATACCATATCAGCATGCTCCAATATATCGCAAGATTTGCTAATAACAATCATGCACTTATCACATGATAATGCATATACATATATTTACATCACAACAACAGTATAACGGGTAGAAAACTTGCCTGAGCGACTGGGGGTGGTAAAAGTCCTGGGATGAGTCTGGTAACCTATAAACCACATATAAGTTGGAATTAAACCAAAGTCGCTTATGAATCTATACGTTAACCAATTAGACTCTAACGCTCGCTTTGCGCTTAATGATTCTCTTAAGTCGCTCGAGTACCCTCGGCTCCACCATTTTTAATAAATTAACCATTAAGAGTTTTAAGTCGATTCTTTCACGAGTACCTTACCAACTGCCTAATCCACTTTACATAAATGTTTCATACCCCAATTAGTCATTTAAGGTCATTAACCAATGTTTCAAATTAAGGCGAGGGGTAATGGTTCGTTCGCGAAATGCCGTTACTTAAAACGGTCGTTTCTCCTAAACCGTACATCGGATTCAAATGAACCACATATCAAAATGAAGCTCATAACATGAACTATCTAATCATGGAAATGGTCAAAACCTAAAAGTGAGTTGGCGGGTCCTGATGTTAAGAACAAAAGCAGTCTAGGGTAAATCGGATATTACGACGTCTATGTTTACGCGATTTCCCAAACTTGTACAACTCCAAATCAATCCACAATCAACCCACAATCATTGTTACAACCAAACTTCATCCATACACTACTAAAACAGCCCCAACAACTCAAGATTTCCACTTTATATTACTTCTCAATCATGAACTAAGAGCTTACTTAAGTTCATTAACTATTTAATCAAGATTTAACAATCAAACTCTCTACAAACTCAACCAAACTTTAAACAACCAAGAATCATGCTTCTCATAAACTATAACAATCAAAACCACTCCTAAATACTCAAAAGTAAAGCTAGGGTATGAGGTTTTATACCTTCCTTGGAGTGATTAGAGTAGCTAGGAAGTCTTAAGGAGCCTCCTACAAGCTTGATCTTTCCAAAGAAATCAAGAACACAAAGTTAGGTTTTGAAGTTTCTAAAAGTCAGATTGAACGAACTGTCAAAACAAGGGTCTTACCTTGCTTATTTGGACGAGACTTGTGAACCAGAGTTGTAGGTCATCTCAATACCTTTCCAAAGAGCTATAGAACATACAATTTGAGTGAGTATTGAAGGAAATATGGTAGTTTGAAGTTGCTGCTCTGGTTTTGGCCGAAAGCTTTTGTTCTTGGAAAGCAAAAGTCAACTTCTAATTTGTGTTTTGTGATTTGTTTTGCCTTGGCTTGGTTGTTTTGCTTTTGTTTTGATTAATTACCTTTTAACCATGGTGAAATTTGTGTGGTTTATAATCAACCAACACTTCCTTCCCTTTTGGTCATGCTTATGTCATCCTCCCATGTCATCTTCCCACACTTGTCCTCTTCTTGTTGGTGTGATGACATCATCATCCACTAACTCTTTGATTAACTCCTAATTACTTAGCTAATGACCGCTGATCTGTTATACGTTTAGCTTAACTTTCGTTCTCGTTTATCGTTTGAGGGATCATACCCGGGATCTTATTACTTGGGTTCCCTTAACCTTTCTCAATACATTATATTCCTTTTATGATCCTCTCTTATAATCCTTGAATTTAAATCCTTTTAATCATGTTACCTTATACTCAATTCTTTCGGTATCTGGTGGATTTTTGGGAAAAATCAAAGTGTTTGAATTTGGATTCTGACGATCTTTACATACACTTATTTACTTTATAGAATACTAATACGATCTTAGAATTTCCATAACAGTACTCCTATATAGCGTGGTCTGATAATTTTCCTTAATCAGCATCATCAGCAAAAGTTACTATTCATCCGTGTTTCAAAAATTCCAAAAATTGGGGTTATTACAGTCTCCCCTCCTTAAAAGGATTCCGTCCCAGAATCGGATAGAAAATGAATTGGGATGCTCTCTTAGCATTGCACTTTCTAACTCTCAAGTAAATTTTCCCACATTATGGTTCTGCCACAACACCCTGACTAGCACGATAACCTTTCTCCTAAGCACTTGTTCCTTTTCAATCTATAATCCTTCCTGGTTGCTCCATACAGGTTACGTCTGGTTGCATGTCTATGCGCTCATATGCCCCTATTTGTCTGGCATCCGAATTACACTTCCTTAACATTGATACGTGGAACACGTTATGAATTTGCTACATGTTCGGGGGTAGGGCTAG